>NC_133740.1:6632650-6700150 GCF_048934315.1 Petromyzon marinus | reverse complement strand
AGACACACAGACACACAGACTCATCACACAGAGACACACAGACTCATCACACAGAGACACACAGACTCATCACACAGAGACACACAGACTCATCACACAGAGACACACAGACACACACACACAGACCCACAAACTCATTACATAGAGACACATAGACTCATTACATAGAGACCCATAGACTCATTACATAGAGACCCACAGACCCATAGACTCATTACATAGAGCCCCATAGACTCGTCACACAGAGACCCACAGACCCACAGACTCACCACCACTCAGAGACCCACAGACTCATTATACAGAGACCCATAGACTCACCACACAGAGAGCCATAGACTCACCACACAGAGACCCACAGACTCACACACAGAGACACACAGAGACCCATAGACTCACCACACAGAGACCCATAGACTCACCACACAGAGACCCACAGATACCCATAGACTCACCACACAGAGACCCATAGACTCACCACACAGAGACCCACAGACTCATCACACAGAAACCCACAGACTCATCACACAGAGACCCACAGACTCATCACACAGAGACCCATAGACTCACCACACAGAGACCCATAGACTCACACAGAGACCCACAAACTCATTACACAGAGACCCACAGACTCACACACAGAGACCCACAGACTCACACACAGAGACCCATAGACTCACACACAGAGACCCATAGACTCATTACACAGAGACCCACAGACTCACACAGAGAGACCCACAGACTCATTACACAGAGACCCATAGACTCACACACAGAGACCCATAGACTCACACACAGAGACCCACAGACTTACTATACAGAGACCCACAGACTCACTACACAGAGACCCATAGACTCACCACACAGAGACCCACAGACTCACCACACAGATACCCATTGACTCACCACACAGAGATCCATAGACTCACCACACAGAGACCCATAGACTCACCACACAAAGACCCACAGACTCATCACACAGAGCCCCACAGACTCATCACACAGACACCCATAGACGCACCACACAGAGACCCATAGACTCAAACACACAGAGACCCACAGACTCACTATACAGAGACCCACAGACTCACTACACAGAGACCAATAGACTCACTATACAGAGAGACCCATAGACTAACCACATAGAGACCCATAGACTCACCACACAGATACCCATAGACTCAAACACACAGAGACCCACAGACTCACTATACAGAGACCCACAGACTCACCACATAGAGACCCATAGCCTCACAGAGACCCACAGACTAACTACACAGAGACCCATAGACTCACCACACAAAGACCCATAGACTCACACACAGAGACCCATAGACTCGTCACACAGAGACCCACAGACCCACAGACTCACCACCACTCAGAGACCCACAGACTCATTATACAGAGACCCATAGACTCACCACACAGAGACCCATAGACTCACCACACAGAGACCCACAGACTCACACACAGAGACACACAGTGACCCATAGACTCACCACACAGAGACCCATAGACTCACCACACAGAGACCCATTGACTCACCACACAGAGACCCATAGACTCACCACACAGAGACCCACAGAGACCCATAGACTCACCACACAGAGACCCACAGACTCATCACACAGAAACCCACAGACTCATCACACAGAGACCCACAGACTCATCACACAGAGACCCATAGACTCACCACACAGAGACCCATAGACTCACACAGAGACCCACAAACTCATTACACAGAGACCCACAGACCCACACACAGAGACCCACAGACTCACACACAGAGACCCATAGACTCATTACACAGAGACCCACAGACTCACACAGAGAGACCCACAGACTCATTACACAGAGACCCATAGACTCACAGAGACACACAGAGACCCACAGACTCACTACACAGAGACCCATCGACTCACAGAGACCGATAGACTCACGACACATAGAGACCCACAGACTCACAGAGACACACAGAGACCCATAGACGCACGACACATAGAGACCCACAGACTCACAGAGACAGATAGAGACCCACAGACTCACTACACAGAGACCCATAGACTCACAGAGACCCATAGACTCACAACACATAGAGACCCACAGACTCACAGAGACACATAGAGACCCACAGAGTCACAGAGACACACAGAGACCCACATACTCACTACACAGAGACCCATCGACTTACAGAGACCCATCGACTCACGACACATAGAGACCCACAAACTCACTACACAGAGATCCATAGACTCACAGAGACCCATAGACTCACGACACATAGAGACCCATAGACTCACAGAGACACATAGAGACCCACACTCACTACACAGAGACCCATAGACTCACAGAGACACATAGACTCACAGAGTCACATAGAGACCCACAGACTCACAGAGACACACAGAGACCCACAGACTCACTACACAGAGACCCATCGACTCACAGAGACCCACAGACTCACAGAGACACACAGAGACCCACAGACTCACTACACAGAGACCCATCGACTCACAGAGACCCATAGACTCACAGAGACACATCGAGACCCACAGACTCACTAGACAGAGACCCATAGACTCACAGAGACCCATAGACTCACAGAGACCCATAGACTCACAACACATAGGGACCCACAGACTCACTACACAGAGACCTATCGACTCACAGAGACCCATATACTCACAGAGACACATAGAGACCCACAGAGTCACAGAGATACACAGAGACCCACAGACTCACTACACAGAGACCTATCGACTCACAGAGACCCACAGACTCACAGAGACACATAGAGACCCACAGACTCACTACACAGAGACCCACAGAGTCACAGAGACCCACAGACTCACTACACAGAGACCTATCGACTCACAGAGACCCACAGACTCGCAGAGACACATAGAGACCCACAGACTCACTACACAGAGACCCATAGGCTCACAGAGACACATAGAGACCCACAGACTCACAGAGACACACAGAGACCGACAGACTCACTACACAGAGACCCATAGACTCACAGAGACACATAGAGACCCACAGGTTGGTGGCGCTGAGTGCTGAGGCCGTCTCTCTCCCTCCCGTGCAGGGAACCTCGGGGAGTGATGGACCCCCTGGACCTCCGGGCGAGCGAGTAAGTGGTGGTGGTGGTGTTGGTGGTGTTGGTGGTGTTGTTGGTGGTGGTGTTGGTGGTGGTGTTGGTCTTGTTGGTGGTGTTGTTGTTGTTGGTGGTGGTGTTGGTGGTGGTGTTGGTGGTGGTGCTGGTGTTGGTGGTGTTGCTGGTCGTGGTGTTGGTGGTGGTGTTGGTAATGGTGGTGGTGTTTGTTGGTGTTGGTGGTGGTGCTGGTGGTGGTGTTGGTGGTGTTGTTGGTGGTGGTGTTGGTGGTGGTGCTGGTGTTGTTGCTGGTGGTGGTGGTGGTGGTGTTGGTGGTGTTGGTGGTGGTGGTGGTGTTGGTGGTGTTGCTGGTGTTGTTGCTGGTGGTGGTGTTGCTGGTGGTGGTGTTGGTGGTGTTGGTGATGGTCGTGGTGGTCGTGGTGGTTGGTGCTGGTGTTGTTGCTGGTGGTGGTGTTGGTGGTGGTGGTGTTGGTGGTGGTTGTGGTGGTCGTGGTGGTTGGTGGTGGTGTTGGTGGTGTTGTTGGTGTTGGTGGTGTTGCTGGTGGTGGTGTTGGTGGTGGTTGTGGTGGTTGTGGTGGTCGTGGTGGTTGGTGTTGGTTGACTGTGAGTGTTGTGGCTAGTTGGTGGTTTACGCTTCTCGGTAGTTGTGGTGAGTGTTGCGCTGTTGGTTGCCCGTCGGCATCGTTGCGGCTAACCCCGTCGGCATCGTTGCGGCTAACCCCGTCGGCATTGTTGCGGCTAACCCCGTCGGCATCGTTGCGGCTAACCCCGTCGGCATCGTTGCGGCTAACCCCGTCGACTCGGGCTGTTGTCGTCGACTGGCGAGAGCAGCTTCTGCCACCGCACATTCGCGTGGTCAAGCCCAGATACAACAACCTGCCTTAGCCGCACTGGTGGGGTAGTGAGTGTATCGTCATTGTCGTCGTCATCGTCGTCGTCATCATCGTCGTCGTCGTCATCATCGTCGTCATCATAATCGTCATCATCGTCGTCGTCGTCATCGTCGTCGTCGTCGTCGTCGTCATCGTCATCATCGTCATCATTGTCGTCGTCATTGTCGTCGTCATTGTCGTCATCATCATCGTCGTCATCATAATCGTCGTCATCGTCGTCATCGTCATCATCGTCATCATCGTTGTCATCGTCATCGTCGCCATCGTCATCATCGTCATCATCATCGTCATCGTCGTCATCATCATCGTCATCATTGTCGTCATCGTCGTCATCATCGTCATCATCGTCGTCGCTGTGACGTCTCCTTCTTGGTAGTCTGTGGATGGGGGCATGGCGTCACTGCGCCTTGTACTCACGCTCGGTTCTGGGTGACCACGGTCGCACACTGCACAGGTTTAGAATGTCCACGTGCAATGTTAAGACTATTGGCAATGTTAGACTATTGGCAATGTTAGACTATTGGCAATGTTAGTCTATGGGCAGTGTGAGTCAATGGGCAATGTTAGTCTGTGGGCAGTGTTAGTCTATGGGCAATGTTAGTCTATGGGCAATGTTAGTCTGTGGGCAATGTTAGACTATGGGCAATGTTAGTCTATTGGCAATGTTAAGACTATTGGCAATGTTAGTCTATGGCCAATGTTAGTCTGTGGGCAGTGTTAGTCTATGGGCAATGTTAGTCTGTGGGCAATGTTAGACTATGGGCAATGTTAGTCTATTGGCAATGTTAAGACTATTGGCAATGTTAGTCTATGTGCAATGTTAGTCTATGGGCAATGTTAGTCTATGGGCAATGTTAAGACTATTGGCAATGTTAGACTATGGGCAATGTTAGACTATGGGCAATGTTAGTCTATGGGCAATGTTAGTCTATTGGCAATGTTAAGACTATTGGCAATGTTAGTCTATGTGCAATGTTAGTCTATGGGCAATGTTAGTCTATGGGCAATGTTAGTCTATTGGCAATGTTAGTCTATGGGCAATGTTAAGACTATTGGCAATGTTAGACTATGGGCAATGTTAGACTATGGGCAATGTTAGTCTATGGGCAATGTTAAGACTATTGGCAATGTTAGTCTATGGGCAATGTTATTCTATGGGCAATGTTAGACTATTGGCAGTGTTAGTCTATGGGCAATGTTAAGACTATGGGCAATGTTAGTCTATGGGCAATGTTAGTCTATGGGCAATGTTAGTCTATGGGCAATGTTAGTCTATGGGTAATGTTAGTCTATGGGCAATGTTAGTCTATGGGCAATGTTAGTCTATGGGCAATGTTAGACTATGGGCAATGTTAAGACTATTGGCAATGTTAGTCTATGGGCAATGTTAGACTATTGGCAATGTTAGTCTATGGGCAATGTTAAGACTTGGCAATGTTAGTCTATGGGCAATGTTAGTCTATGGGCAATGTTAAGACTATTGGCAATGTTAGTCTATGGGCAATGTTAGTCTATTGGCAATGTTAGTCTATGGGCAATGTTAGTCTATGGGCAATGTTAGTCTATGGGCAATGTTAGTCTATGGGTAATGTTAGTCTATGGGCAATGTTAGTCTATGGGCAATGTTAGTCTATGGGTAATGTTAGTCTATGGGCAATGTTAGTCTATGGGCAGTGTTAGTCTATGGGCAATGTTAGTCTATGGGCAATGTTAGACTATTGCCAATGTTAGACTATGGGCAATGTTAGACTATTGGCAATGTTAGTCTATGGGCAATGTTAGTCTACGTGCAATGTTAATCTATGGGCAGTTATGGTTCCTGTTATAGTAGCGGTTATGGTTGTGGTAATGGTTGCGGTTATGGTTGTGGTTATGGTTGTGGTAATGGTTGTGGTTATGGTAATGGTTGTGGTTATGGTTGTGGTTATGGTTGTGGTTATGGTTGTGGTAATGGTTGTGGTTATGGTTGTGATAATGGTTGTGGTTTGGTTGTGGTTATGGTTGTGGTTATGGTTGTGGTTATGGTTGTGGTTATGGTTGTGGTAATGGTTGTGGTTATGGTTGTGGTAATGGTTGTGGTTTGGTTGTGGTTATGGTTGTGGTTATGGTTGTGGTTATGGTTGTGGTTATGGTTGTGGTTATGGTCACGGTTATGGTCGTGGTTATGGTCGTGGTTATGGTTGTGGTTATGGTTGTGGTAATGGTTGTGGTTTGGTTGTGGTTATGGTTGTGGTTTGGTTGTGGTTATGGTTGTGGTTATGGTTGTGGTTATGGTTGTGGTTATGGTTGTGGTAATGGTTGTGGTTATGGTAATGGTCGCGGTAATGGTCGCGGTTGACTTTGTTGCTCGGTTTGACTCGCGGTGCCTAACGGTGGTCGTGGTGCACGTGCAGGGTCTGCAAGGTGCTCAAGGCCCGGCTGGCTTCGGTGGGCCCAAGGGCCCTGCGGTGAGGGGCGTGCGAGAGGCCCGCAGACCGTGGCCGTCTTACTCACACGCACACACGCACACACACACACACACACATGCACTCACACACACGCACGCACACACACGCACACACACTCACACGCACACACTCACGCGCACGAACGCGCACGCACACGCGCTGACACTAAAACTACGAACACATTTGTGAACATTTCTACCGGGTAAGGGGGCCCTCGCATGAGACGATGGCCCGTTGAGAAGTGGGCTCACGATCGCGTGGTGGCCAAACGCTCCCACCGCGTGACGCCGTGTCTGAGCGCGGAGCGGGGAAATACCGGAGGGAACCCCCGGGGAAAAAAAAATCCACCAGGCCACGGGGAGAGAGACGCAAACTCCAAATGTACAGCAGCAGCAGCAGCAGGCATCGTCAGGGTCGGGGATCGAACCCACGACCTCCTGTATACCAGGCGAGGTAGTTAACATCTCATAGCCACCGTGATGATGATGATGAGAGAGAAAGACGCAGACTTTAAATAAACAGCAGCAGCAGGGGTCGTCAGGGTCGGGATCGAACCCACGACCTCCTGTATACCAGGCGAGGTAGTTAACATCTCATAGCCACCGTGATAATGAGAGAGAGAGACGCAGACTTCAAATATACAGCAGCAGCAGGCGTCGTCAGGATCGAACTCACGACCTCCTGTAGACCAGGCGAGGTAGTTAACATCTCACCACACACTTGCACACGCACAGATAGCCGTACGTATGTGTGTGTACACGTGTGTGTGTGTCTGTGTGTGTGTGTGTCTGTGTGTGTGTGCGTGTGTGTATCTGTGTGTGTATGTGTGTGTGTGTCTGTGTGTCTGTATGTGTGTCTGTGTGTGTGTGTCTGTATGTGTGCGTCTGTGTGTGTGTCTGTGTGTGTGCGTGTGTATGTCTGTGTGTGTGTCTGTGTGTGTGTGTCTGTGTGTGTGTCTGTGTGTGTATGTATGTGTGTCTGCGTGTCTGCGTGTGTGTCTGTGTGCCTGTGTGTGTGTCTGTGTGTGTGTGTCTGTGTGTGTGTCTGTGTGTGTGTCTGTGTGTGTGTGTCTGTGTGTGTGTCTGCGTGTGTGTCTGCGTGTGTGTGCGTGGGGAGCGGTAGTGTAGCGGTTAGCGCACCACGCTACAAGCCCGGCTACCTGAGTTCGATTCCCGCTCACGGCCAACACCGGTGGCAAATATTTTAACCGGTCCTGGGCCTCCATTACATTGACTCAGCCTCACATGAGTACCTGGTGTGATGTGTGTCGTAAACATCGCTAGCACTGGGGAGACAAAGGCGGCCGGGCGTGGTGCTGGCCACCCACCCCCTTCGTGTGCCACAGTGCTGGTAGCCTTCATAGGTGCTCGCTAACAGCACTTGCCCCAACAGTCTGTCAAGGCTACACGGGGAATCTTTGTCTTTGTGTGACACTGTTGCTGTTGTTACAGGGACCCCCAGGCAAGGATGGGCTTCCTGGGCACCCTGGCTCCCGAGGGGATACGGTGAGTACCCCTAACCCCAAACCCCTAATCCCAACACCCCTAACCCCAACACCCCTAACCCCAACACCCCAACACCCCTAACCCCAACACCACTAACCCCAACACCCCAACACCCCTAACCCCAACACCCCTAACAACCAACACACCAACACCCCAACACCCCAACACCCCTAACCCCAACACCCCATCACCCCTAACCCCCCCTCCTTCCCCATGACCCTCAAGGACGTGGGAACCCAACCAAGGTCCGCAAGTTGGCCTGGTACGCAGGAGGCCTTGGGTTCGATCCCGAGCCCTGACGATGCCTGGCTGTGCCTGGAAATGTAGTTGCCGTGTGCCGGCTGTAGTTGCCGTGTGCCGGCTGTGGTTGCCGTGTGCCGGCTGTAGTTGCCGTGTGCCGGCTGTAGTTGCCGTGTGCCGGCTGTAGTTGCCGTGTGCCGGCTGTAGTTGCCGTGTGCCGGCTGTGGTTGCCGTGTGCCGGCTGTGGTTCCCGTGTGCCTGGATATGTAGTTGCCGTGTGCCGGTTGTAGTTGCCGTGTGCCGGTTGTAGTTGCCGTGTGCCGGTTGTAGTTGCCGTGTGCCGGTTGTAGTTCCCGTGTGCCGGCTGTAGTTCCCGTGTGCCGGCTGTAGTTGCCGTGTGCCGGTTGTAGTTGCCGTGTGCCGGTTGTAGTTGCCGTGTGCCGGTTGTAGTTGCCGTGTGCCGGTTGTAGTTGCAGTGTGCCGGCTGTAGTTGCCGTGTGCCGGCTGTGGTTGCAGTGTGCCGGTTGTAGTTGCCGTGTGCCGGTTGTAGTTCCCGTGTGCCGGTTGTAGTTGCCGTGTGCCGGTTGTAGTTCCCGTGTGCCGGCTGTAGTTGCCGTGTGCCGGCTGTAGTTGCCGTGTGCCGGTTGTAGTTGCAGTGTGCCGGTTGTAGTTGCCGTGTGCCGGTTGTAGTTGCCGTGTGCCGGTTGTAGTTCCCGTGTGCCGGCTGTAGTTGCCGTGTGCCGGCTGTAGTTGCCGTGTGCCGGTTGTAGTTGCAGTGTGCCGGTTGTAGTTGCCGTGTGCCGGTTGTAGTTCCCGTGTGCCGGCTGTAGTTGCCGTGTGCCGGCTGTAGTTGCCGTGTGCCGGTTGTAGTTGCAGTGTGCCGGTTGTAGTTGCCGTGTGCCGGTTGTAGTTGCCGTGTGCCGGTTGTAGTTGCCGTGTGCCGGCTGTAGTTGCCGTGTGCCGGCTGTAGTTGCCGTGTGCCGGCTGTAGTTGCCGTGTGCCGGTTGTAGTTGCCGTGTGCCGGTTGTAGTTGCCGTGGATACTTCTGCGTGATGCCACGGGTGACTGATCGTGTTGTCGTGTGTGTGTGTCCACGTGTGTGTGTCGTGTGTCCACGTGTGTGTGTGTGTCGTGTGTCCACGTGTGTGTGTGTCCACGTGTGTGTGTGTCCACGTGTGTGTGTGTTTCCACGTGTGTGTGTCCACGTGTGTGTGTGTGTGTCCACGTGTGTGTGTGTGTCCACGTGTGTGTGTGCGTGTGTCGTGTGTGTCGTGTGTGTGTGTGTCGTGTGTGTGTGTCGTGTGTGTGTGTCGTGTGTGTGTGTCCACGTGTGTGTGTGTGTCCACGTGTGTGTGTCGTGTGTGTGTGTCCACGTGTGTGTGTGTCCACGTGTGTGTGTGTGTCCACGTGTGTGTGTCGTGTGTGTGTGTCCACGTGTGTGTGTGTCCACGTGTGTGTATGTGTCCACGTGTGTGTGTGTCCCCGTGTGTGTGTGTGTGTGTCGTGTGTGTGTGTCCCCGTATGTGTGTGTGTCCCCGTGTGTGTGTGTCGTGTGTGTGTGTGTCCACGTGTGTGTGTGTCGTGTGTGTGTGTCGTGTGTGTGTGTCCACGTGTGTGTGTGTGTCGTGTGTGTGTGTCCACGTGTGTGTGTGCCAGGGCTTCCAAGGCAAGACTGGGCCGCCGGGACCTGCTGGGGTCGTGGGTCCGCAGGTCAGCAACCCAGGGACACGTGACCCCTCCCACAGCCCAGGGACACGTGACCCCTTCCACAGCCCAGGGACACGTGACCCCCCCACAGCCAGGACACGTGACCCCTCCCACAGCCAAGACACGTGACCCCTCCCACAGCCAAGACACGTGACCCCTCCCACAGCCAAGACACGTGACCCCCCCACAGCCAAGACACGTGACCCCTCCCACAGCCAAGACACGTGACCCCTCCCACAGCCAAGACACGTGACCCCTCCCACAGCCAAGACACGTGACCCCTCCCACAGCCAAGACACGTGACCCCCCCACAGCCAAGACACGTGACCCCTCCCACAGCCAAGACACGTGACCCCTCCCACAGCCAAGACACGTGACCCCCCCACAGCCAAGACACGTGACCCCCCCCACAGCCAAGACACATGACCCCCCCACAGCCAAGACACGTGACCCCCCCCCACAGCCCAGACACGTGACCCCTCCCACAGCCAAGACACGTGACCCCCCCCACAGCCCAGACACGTGACCCCCCCCACAGCCAAGACACGTGACCCCTCCCACAGCCAAGACACGTGACCCCTCCCACAGCCAAGACACGTGATCCCTCCCACAGCCAAGACACGTGACCCCTCCCACAGCCAAGACACGTGACCCCCCCACAGCCAAGACACGTGACCCCTCCCACAGCCAAGACACGTGACCCCTTCCACAGCCAAGACACGTGACCCCCCCACAGCCAAGACACGTGACCCCCCCCACAGCCAAGACACATGACCCCCCCACAGCCAAGACACGTGACCCCCCCCCACAGCCCAGACACGTGACCCCTCCCACAGCCAAGACACGTGACCCCCCCCACAGCCCAGACACGTGACCCCCCCCACAGCCAAGACACGTGACCCCTTCCACAGCCAAGACACGTGACCACTCCACAGCCCAGACACGTGACCCCTCCACAGCCAAGACACGTGACCCCTCCCACAGCCAGGACACGTGACCCCTCCCACAGCCAAGACACGTGACCCCTCCCACAGCCAAGACACGTGACCCCTCCCACAGCCAGGACACGTGACCCCCTCCCACAGCCAAGACACGTGACCCCTCCCACAGCCAGGACACGTGACCCCTCCCACAGCCAAGACACGTGACCCCTCCCACAGCCAGGGACACGTGACCCCTCCCCACAGCCCAGGGACACGTGACCCCTCCCCACAGCCCAGGGACACGTGACCCCTCTCACAGCCAAGACACGTGACTCCCCCCCACAGCCAAGACACGTGACCCCTCCCACAGCCAGGACACGTGACCCCCCCACAGCCAAGACACGTGACCCCCACACACAACACACACAACACACACACCACAACACACGTGGTCTTTACGATTGCAGCCAGTTTGGGTCACCCACTGTCGTACCAAACCCCCTGGTCACGTGCCATAGTGGCGGCCTTCACAGGCGCTGCTACTCGCCACTGACAAGCACTTGGCCCCGGCCGCCTGTAGCAGACCACACGGGGGGCATCTTTGTCTTTGCCTCAATCGACTCGGCCTCAGATGAGAACCTGGCGCGGTGTGCGGTGGTCGTTGAACATCGCCACCGGGGAGACAAAGGCGGCCGGGCGGGCGTGGTGCTGGCCACCCACCCACCCACCCAACCCACCCCCCCCGCCCCCGCCGGTAGCCTTCACAGGCTCTGCTACTCGCTATCAGCACTTGCCCCGGCCGTCTTTGAAGACTATGCTGGGGCGGTGGGGTCCTTTGTCTTTGTGTCCCGTACGCCAGGGTCCCACGGGTGAGTCGGGTCCCATCGGCGACAGGGGTCACCCAGGGCCCCCTGGGCCCCCGGGGGAGCAGGGACTGACAGGGACCCCTGGGAAAGAAGGAGTCAAGGTGAGAACCACGCCGCCAACACCAACACCACCACCGCAACAACCACCATCACCACCAACACCACAGACAACCACAGCCACCACAACACCACCAACACCACCACCACAGACACCACCAACACCACCACCAACACCACCACCAACACCACCACCAACACCAACACCACAGCCATCACCACAACAACCACCACAGACACCACCAACACCACCACAACAACCACAGCCACCACCACAACAACCACAGCCACCACCAACACCACCACAACAACCACAACCACCACAACAACCACAACAATCACAGACACCACAGCCACCACCACAACAACCACCACCAACACCACCACCACAACAACCACCACCACCACAACCACCACAGCCACCACCAACACCACCATCACCACCATGACCACCACAGCCACCACCAACACCACCACCACCACCACCACAGCCACCACCAACCAACACCACAACCAACACCACCACCAACCAACACCACAACCAACACCACAGCCACCACCAACCAACACCACCAAACACCAACACCACCACCAACCACCACAGCCAACACCACTACCAATACCACCAAACACCAACACCACCAACCACCACAGCCACCACCAACACCACCACCACTACAACCAGCAGCGTCCACCACCAACACCACCACCACTACAACCAGCAGCGTCCACCACCAATCACCACCACCAACCAACATCAACCACTGTCACCACCACCAACACCGACCCCAACCAGCAGCGTCCAGCACCCACTAAACACCACCACCAACCACCACCACCACCACAGCTGTGACAGCCTTGCACCTACTGTGCAGCAAGTGTGTGTCTGTGTGTGTCTGTGTGTGTGTCTGTGTGTGTCTGTGTGTGTGTCTGTGTGTGTCTGTGTGTGTGTCTGTGTGTGTGTCTCACTGTGTGTGTGTCTCACTGTGTGTGTGTCTCACTGTGTGTGTGTGCGGTGGTGTAGCGGTTAGCGCGCTGCGCTACGAACCTGGCGACCCGGGTTCGATTCCCGCTCACGGCCAACACCAGTGACGATTATCTGAACCGGTCCCGGGCCTCCCCTAGGTCGACTCAGCCTCAAATGAGTACCTGGTGCGGTGTGTAAACATCGCCACTAGGGAGACAAAGGCGGTCGGGCGTGGTGCTGGCCACCCACCCCCTCGTGTACCGTTCCGGCCTTCATAGGTGCTCGCTAACAGCACTTGCCCCTACAGTCTGTTAAGGCTATATGGGGGATCTTTGTTGTGTGTGTCTCTCACTGTGTGTGTGTGTCTCTCACTGTGTGTGTGTGTCACTGTGTGTGTGTCTGTGTGTGTGTCACTGTGTGTCTCACTGTGTGTGTCACTGTGTCTCACTGTGTCACCGTGTGTGTGTCACTGTGTCACTGTGTGTGTGTAGGGAGACCCTGGTCCCACAGGGGGCCCAGGCAAGGAGGGGCCCCCAGGGCTGAGAGGATTCCCTGGGGAGAGAGGTCTTCCTGGGACCCCGGTAACGCACACACACACGCCGAGACACACGCGGAGACACACGGGGACACACGCGGAGACACACGGGGACACACGGGGACACACGGAGACACACGGGGAGACACACGCGGAGACACACGGAGACACGTGGAGACACACGGGGACACGCGGAGACACACAGACACACAGACACACAGAGACACCCACGGGGACTCACGCGGAGACACACAGAGACACCCACGGGGACACACAGAGACACACGGGGACACACGTGGACTCACTTGAAGACACACGGGGACACACGGGGACACACAGAGACACCCACGGGGACACACAGAGACACACGGGGACACACGGGGACACATGGGGACACACAGAGACACGCGGAGACACACACAGAGACATGCAGAGACACACAGACATACAGAGACACACGGGGACACAGAGCCACAGGGGAACACAACACAGAGACATGCAGAGACACACAGAGACACACAGAGACACCCACGGGGACTCACGCGGAGACACACAGAGACACCCACGGGGACACACAGAGACACATGGGGACACACGTGGACTCACTTGAAGACACACGGGGACACACGGGGACACACAGAGACACCCACAGAGACACCCACGGGGACACACAGAGACACACGGGGACACATGGGGACACACAGAGACACACGGGGACACATGGGGACACACAGAGACACACGGGGACACATACAGAGACATGCAGAGACACGCAGAGATACACAGAGACTCCCACGGGGACACACAGAGACACACAGAGACACACACAGAGAGACATGCAGAGACACACAGAGACACACAGAGACACACAGAGACACACAGAGACACACGGGGACACACAGAGACACACGGGGACACACAGAGACACCCACGGGGACACACAGAGACACGCGGGTGAGGTGGGTTATAAACGAGACCAAAGCAAGCGTGGACACGTGGGGTACGTTACCTACTCACGTGGGGTACGTCACCTACTCACGTGGGGTACGTTACCTACTCACTTGGGGTACGTCACCTACTCACGTGGGGTACGTTACCTACTCACGTGGGGTACGTTACCTACTCACGTGGGGTACGTTACCTACTCACGAGGGGTACGTTACCTACTCACGTGGGGTACGTTACCTACTCACGTGGGGTACGTCACCTACTCACGTGGGGTACGTCACCTACTCACGTGGGGTACGTCACCTACTCACGTGGGGTACGTCACCTACTCACGTGGGGTACGTCACCTACTCACGTGGGGTACGTTACCTACTCACGTGGGGTACGTCACCTACTCACGTGGGGTACGTCACCTACTCACGAGGGGTACGTTACCTACTCACGAGGGGTACGTTACCTACTCACGTGGGGTACGTTACCTACTCACGAGGGGTACGACACCTACTCACGTGGGGTACGTTACCTACTCACGTGGGGTACGTTACCTACTCACGTGGGGTACGTTACCTACTCACGAGGGGTACGTTACCTACTCACGAGGGGTACGTTACCTACTCACGTGGGGTACGTCACCTACTCACGTGGGGTACGTTACCTACTCACGAGGGGTACGTTACCTACTCACGTGGGGTACGTTACCTACTCACGTGGGGTACGTCACCTACTCACGTGGAGTACGTTACCTACTCACGTGTGGTACGTTACCTACTCACGTGGGGTACGTCACCTACTCACGAGGGGTACGATACCTACTCACGAGGGGTACGTTACCTACTCACGTGGGGTACGTCACCTACTCACGTGGGGTACGTCACCTACTCACGTGGGGTACGTTACCTACTCACGTGGGGTACGTTACCTACTCACGAGGGGTACGTTACCTACTCACGAGGGGTACGTTACCTACTCACGTGGGGTACGTCACCTACTCACGTGGGGTACGTTACCTACTCACGTGGGGTACGTTACCTACTCACGAGGGGTACGTTACCTACTCACGAGGGGTACGTCACCTACTCACGTGGGGTACGTTACCTACTCACGTGGGGTACGTCACCTACTCACGTGGGGTACGTTACCTACTCACGTGGGGTACGTTACCTACTCACGAGGGGTACGTTACCTACTCACGTGGGGTAGGATACCTACTCACGTGGGGTAGGATACCTACTCACGTGGGGTACGTTACCTACTCACGTGGGGTAGGATACCTACTCACGAGGGGTACGTTACCTACTCACGTGGGGTACGTTACCTACTCACGTGGGGTACGTTACCTACTCACGTGGGGTACGTTACCTACTCACGAGGGGTACGTTACCTACTCACGTGGGGTACGTTACCTACTCACGTGGGGTACGTTACCTACTCACGTGGGGTACGTTACCTACTCACGTGGGGTACGTTACCTACTCACGTGGGGTACGTTACCTACTCACGAGGGGTACGTTACCTACTCACGAGGGGTACGTCACCTACTCACGTGGGGTACGTCACCTACTCACGAGGGGTACGTTACCTACTCACGTGGGGTACGTTACCTACTCACGTGGAGTACGTCACCTACTCACGAGGGGTACGTTACCTACTCACGTGGGGTACGTTACCTACTCACGTGGGGTACGTCACCTACTCACGTGGTGGTACGTCACCTACTCACGAGGGGTACGTCACCTACTCACGTGAGGTACGTTACCTACTCACGTGGGGTACGTTACCTACTCACGTGGGGTACGTTACCTACTCACGTGGGGTACGTTACCTACTCACGTGGGGTACGTCACCTACTCACGTGGGGTACGTCACCTACTCACGTGGGGTACGTTACCTACTCACGAGGGGTACGTTACCTACTCACGAGGGGTACGTTACCTACTCACGTGGGGTACGATACCTACTCACGTGGGGTACGTTACCTACTCACTTGGGGTACGTCACCTACTCACGTGGGGTACGTTACCTACTCACGTGGGGTACGTTACCTACTCACGTGGGGTACGTTACCTACTCACGTGGGGTACGTTACCCACTCACGTGGGGTACGTCACCTACTCACGAGGGGTACGTCACCTACTCACGTGGGGTACGTCACCTACTCACGTGGGGTACGTTACCTACTCACGTGGGGTACGTCACCTACTCACGAGGGGTACGTTACCTACTCACGTGGGGTACGATACCTACTCACGTGGGGTACGTTACCTACTCACGAGGGGTACGTTACCTACTCACGAGGGGTACGTCACCTACTCACGTGGGGTACGTTACCTACTCACGTGGGGTACGTTACCTACTCACGAGGGGTACGTTACCTACTCACGTGGGGTACGTTACCTACTCACGTGGGGTACGTTACCTACTCACGTGGGGTACGTTACCTACTCACCTGGGGTACGTCACCTACTCACGTGGGGTACGTTACCTACTCACGTGGGGTACGTTACCTACTCACGAGGGGTACGTCACCTACTCACGTGGGGTACGTTACCTACTCACGTGGGGTACGTTACCTACTCACGAGGGGTACGTTACCTACTCACGTGGGGTACGTTACCTACTCACGTGGGGTACGTTACCTACTCACGTGGGGTACGTTACCTACTCACCTGGGGTACGTCACCTACTCACGTGGGGTACGTTACCTAGTCACGAGGGGTACGTCACCTACTCACGTGAGGTACGTTACCTACTCACGAGGGGTACGTTACCTACTCACGTGGGGTACGTTACCTACTCACGTGGGGTACGTTACCTACTCACGTGGGGTACGTTACCTAGTCACGTGGGGTACGTTACCTAGTCACGTGGGGTACGTTACCTACTCACGAGGGGTACGTTACCTACTCACGTGGGGTACGATACCTACTCACGTGGGGTACGTTACCTACTCACGTGGGGTACGTTACCTACTCACGAGGGGTACGTTACCTACTCACGTGGGGTACGTTACCTACTCACGAGGGGTACGTTACCTACTCACGAGGGGTACGTTACCTACTCACGTGGGGTACGTTACCTAGTCACGTGGGGTACGTTACCTACTCACGAGGGGTACGTTACCTACTCACGAGGGGTACGTTACCTACTCACGTGGGGTACGTCACCCACTCACGTGGGGTACGTCACCTACTCACGTGGGGTACGTTACCTACTCACGTGGGGTACGATACCTACTCACGAGGGGTACGTTACCTACTCACGAGGGATACGTTACCTACTCACGTGGGGTACGTCACCTACTCACGTGGGGTACGTTACCTACTCACGTGGGGTACGTTACCTACTCACGTGGTGGTACGTCACCTACTCACGAGGGGTACGTTACCTACTCACGTGGGGTACGTCACCTACTCACGAGGGGTACGTTACCTACTCACGAGGGGTACGTTACCTACTCACGTGGGGTACGTTACCTACTCACGAGGGGTACGATACCTACTCACGTGGGGTACGTTACCTACTCACGAGGGGTACGTTACCAAACTCACGTGGGGTACGTTACCTACTCACGTGGGGTACGTCACCTACTCACGAGGGGTACGTCACCTACTCACGAGGGGTACGTTACCTACTCACGAGGGGTACGTTACCTACTCACGTGGTGGTACGTCACCTACTCACGTGGGGTACGTTACCTACTCACGTGGGGTACGTTACCTACTCACGTGGGGTACGTTACCTACTCACGTGGGGTACGTCACCTACTCACGAGGGGTACGTCACCTACTCACGAGGGGTACGTTACCTACTCACGAGGGGTACGTTACCTACTCACGAGGGGTACGTCACCTAGTCACGTGGGGTACGTTACCTACTCACGTGGGGTACGTTACCTACTCACGTGGGGTACGTTACCTACTCACGAGGGGTACGTTACCTACTCACGTGGGGTACGTCACCTACTCACGAGGGGTACGTTACCTACTCACGAGGGGTACGTCACCTACTCACGTGGGGTACGTTACCTACTCACGAGGGGTACGATACCTACTCACGTGGGGTACGTTACCTACTCACGTGGGGTACGTTACCTACTCACGAGGGGTACGTCACCTACTCACGAGGGGTACGTTACCCACGCACGTGGGGTACGTTACCTACTCACGTGGGGTACGTTACCTACTCACGAGGGGTACGTTACCTACTCACGTGGGGTACGTTACCTACTCACGAGGGGTACGTCACCTACTCACGAGGGGTACGTTACCTACTCACGTGGGGTACGTTACCTACTCACGAGGGGTACGTTACCTACTCACGAGGGGTACGTCACCTACTCACGTGGGGTACGTTACCTACTCACGTGGGGTACGTCACCTACTCACGAGGGGTACGTTACCTACTCACGTGGGGTACGTTACCTACTCACGAGGGGTACGTCACCTACTCACGAGGGGTACGTCACCTACTCACGAGGGGTACGTTACCTACTCACGTGAGGTACGTCACCTACTCACGTGGGGTACGTTACCTACTCACGTGAGGTACGTTACCTACTCACGTGGGGTACGTCACCTACTCACGAGGGGTACGTTACCTACTCACGAGGGGTACGTTACCTACTCACGTGGGGTACGTTACCTACTCACGTGGGGTACGTTACCTACTCACGTGGAGTACGTTACCTACTCACGTGGGGTACATCACCTACTCACGTGAGGTACGTTACCTACTCACGAGGGGTACGTCACCTACTCACGAGGGGTACGTTACCTACTCACGTGGGGTACGTTACCTACTCACGAGGGGTACGTTACCTACTCACGAGGGGTACGTCACCTACTCACGTGGGGTACGTTACCTACTCACGTGGGGTACGTCACCTACTCACGAGGGGTACGTTACCTACTCACTTGGGGTACGTCACCTACTCACGTGGGGTACGTTACCTACTCACGAGGGGTACGTTACCTACTCACGAGGGGTACGATACCTACTCACGTGAGGTACGTTACCTACTCACGTGGGGTACGTTACCTACTCACGAGGGGTACGTTACCTACTCACGTGGGGTACGTTACCTACTCACGTGGGGTACGTTACCTACTCACGAGGGGTACGTTACCTACTCACGTGGGGTACGTTACCTACTCACGTGGGGTACGTTACCTACTCACGAGGGGTACGTTACCTACTCACGAGGGGTACGTCACCTACTCACGTGGGGTACGTCACCTACTCACGTGGTGGTACGTCACCTACTCACGTGGGGTACGTTACCTACTCACGAGGGGTACGAGCAGCCAACAGAGATAGCCGAAGGCGCGGGGCATGGACAAACTTAACGCACCGCACCGGTCCAAACCGCACCGCTCCGGTCCAATCCGCACCGCTCCGGTCCAAACCGCACCGCACCGGTACAAACCGCACCGCACCGGTCCAAACCGCACCGCACCGGTCCAATCCGCACCGCTCCGGTCCAAACCGCACCGCACCGGTCCAAACCGCACCGAACCGGTCCGCTGTGTGAGTCTCTGATCCGCGTTGTCGCCCTCGCAGGGAGCTGCCGGGCTCAAAGGAAACATTGGGCCTCCTGGTCCACCCGGACCCACGGTGAGACACTCACTCACTCGCTCGTTCACTCATTCACTCGCTCGCTCGCTCGCTCACTCGCTCGCTCGCTCACTCGCTCGCTCACTCGCTCACTCACTCGCTCACTCGCTCACTCACTCACTCATTCACTCACTCATTCACTTACTCATTCACTCATTCACTCGCTCACTCGCTCTCTCATTCATTCGCTCACTCACTTGCTCACTCACTCTCTCATTCACTCGCTCACTCGCTCACTCACTCACTCATTCATTCACTCTCTCACTCATTCATTCACTCGCTCACTCACTCACTCATTCACTCACTCATTCACTCGCTCACTTGCTCACTCACTTACTCGCTCACTCACTCGCTCGCTCACTCGCTCACTCATTCACTCACTCATTCATTCACTCGCTCACTCATTCACTCGCTCGCTCGTTCACTCACTCGCTCGTTCACTCACTCACTCATTCACTTACTCACCCATTCACTCGCTCACTCATTCACTCACTCATTCACTCGCTTACTCACTCGCTCACTCACTCGCTCACTCACTCGCTCACTCATTCACTCACTCGCTCACTCACATTCATTCACTCGCTCACTCATTCACTCGCTCACTCATTCACTCATTCATTTATTCACACGCTCACTCATTCACTCACTTGCTCATTTACTCTCTCATTCACTTACTCACTCACCCATTCACTCACTCACTCACTCATTCACTCACTCATTCACTTACTCACTCACTCATTCACTCACTCGCTCATTTACTCACTCACTCACTCGCTCACTCATTCGCTCGCTCTCTTGCTCACTCACTCATTCACTCACTCATTCACTCGCTTGCTCACTCACTCACTCATTCGCTCTCTGATTCACTCCCTCGCTCCCTCGCTGACTCATTCGCTCACTCACTAATTCGCTCCCTCACTCATTCATTCGCTTGCTTATTTGCTCGTTCCCTCACACATTCGCTCGCTCATTCATTCATTTGCTCACACTCATGGTTATCGGTTTGTAAATCATTGTTGTTGTTGTCGGTTTGTAAATCATCGTTGTTGTTGTTATTGGTTTGTAAATCATCGTTGTTGTTGTCGGTTTGTAAATCATCATTGTTGTTGTTATCGGTTTGTAAATCATCGTTGTTGTTGTCGGTTTGTAAATCATCGTTGTTGTTGTTGTTGTTGTTATCGGTTTGTAAATCATCGTTGTTGTTGTCGGTTTGTAAATCATTGTTGTTGTTGTTATCGGTTTGTAAATCATCGTTGTTGTTGTTCTTGTTGTGGGTTTGTAAATCATCGTTGTTGTTGTCGGTTTGTAAATCATCGTTGTTGTTGTTGTTGTTATCGGTTTGTAAATCATCGTTGTTGTTGTTGTTGCTGGTTTGTAAATCATCGTTGTTGTTGTTGTTGTTGTTATCGGTTTGTAAATCATCATTGTTGTTGTTGTTGTCGGTTTGTAAATGATTGTTGTTGTTGTCGTTATTGGTTTGTAAATCATCGTTGTTGTTGTTGTTGTCGGTTTGTAAATCATCGTTGTTGTTGTTGTTGTTATCGGTTTGTAAATCATCGTTGTTGTTGTTGTTGTTGTCGGTTTGTAAATGATTGTTGTTGTTGTCGTTATTGGTTTGTAAATCATCGTTGTTGTTGTTGTTATCGGTTTGTAAATCATCGTTGTTGTTATCGGTTTGTAAATGATTGTTGTTGTTGTTGTTATCGGTTTGTAAATCATCGTTGTTGTTGTTGTTGTTGTTATCGGTTTGTAAATCATCATTGTTGTTGTTGTTGTTGTCGGTTTGTAAATGATTGTTGTTGTTGTCGTTATTGGTTTGTAAATCATCGTTGTTGTTGTTGTTGTTGTCGGTTTGTAAATCATCGTTGTTGTTGTTGTTGTTACCGGTTTGTAAATCATCGTTGTTGTTGTTGTTGTTGTCGGTTTGTAAATGATTGTTGTTGTTGTCGTTATTGGTTTGTAAATCATCGTTGTTGTTGTTGTTATCGGTTTGTAAATCATCGTTGTTGTTATCGGTTTGTAAATGATTGTTGTTGTTGTTGTTGTTATCGGTTTGTAAATCATCGTTGTTGTTGTTGTTATCGGTTTGTAAATCATCGTTGTTGTTGTTGTTGTTATCGGTTTGTAAATCATCATTGTTGTTGTCGGTTTGTAAATGATTGTTGTTGTTGTCGTTATTGGTTTGTAAATCATCGTTGTTGTTGTTGTTGTCGGTTTGTAAATCATCGTTGTTGTTGTTGTTATCGGTTTGTAAATCATCGTTGTTGTTGTTGTTGTTGTCGGTTTGTAAATGATTGTTGTTGTTGTCGTTATTGGTTTGTAAATCATCGTTGTTGTTGTTGTTATCGGTTTGTAAATCATCGTTGTTGTTATCGGTTTGTAAATGATTGTTGTTGTTGTTGTTGTTATCGGTTTGTAAATCATCGTTGTTGTTGTCGTTGTTATCGGTTTGTAAATCATCGTTCTTGTTGTTGTTGTTGTCGGTTTGTAAATCATCGTTGTTGTTGTTATCAGTTTGTAAATCATCGTTGTTGCTGTTGTTGTTGTTGTTATCGGTTTGTAAATCATCGTTGTTGTTGTTGCTGGTTTGTAAATCATCGTTGTTGTCGGTTTGTAAATCATCGTTGTTGTTGTTGTTGTGGGTTTGTAAATCATCGTTGTTGTTGTCGTTATCGGTTTGTAAATCATCGTTGTTGTTGTCGGTTTGTAAATCATCGTTGTTGTTGTTGTTGCTGGTTTGTAAATCATCGTTGTTGTTGTTATCGGTTTGTACATCATCGTTGTTGTTACTGGTTTGTAAATCATCGTTGTTGTTGTTGTCGGTTTGTAAATCATCGTTGTTGTTGTCGGTTTGTAAATCATTGTTGTTGTTGTTATCGGTTTGTAAATCATCGTTGTTGTTGTTGTGGGTTTGTAAATCATCGTTGTTGTTGTCCGTTTGTAAATCATTGTTGTTGTTGTGGGTTTGTAAATCATCGTTGTAGTTGTTGTCGGTTTGTAAATCATTGTTGTTGTTGTTATTGGTTTGTAAATCATCGTTGTTGTTGTCGGTTTGTAAATCATCGTTGTTGTTGTCGGTTTGTAAATCATCGTTGTTGTTGTTATCGGTTTGTAAATCATCGTTGTTGTTATCGGTTTGTAAATCATCATTGTTGTTGTTATCGGTTTGTAAATCATCGTTGTTGTTGTCGGTTTGTAAATCATTGTTGTTGTTGTTATCGGTTTGTAAATCATCGTTGTTGTTGTTCTTGTTGTGGGTTTGTAAATCATCGTTGTTGTTGTCGGTTTGTAAATCATCGTTGTTGTTGTTGTTGTTATCGGTTTGTAAATCATCGTTGTTGTTGTTGTTGCTGGTTTGTAAATCATCGTTGTTGTTGTTGTTGTTGTTGTTATCGGTTTGTAAATCATCATTGTTGTTGTTGTCGGTTTGTAAATGATTGTTGTTGTTGTCGTTATTGGTTTGTAAATCATCGTTGTTGTTGTTGTTGTCGGTTTGTAAATCATCGTTGTTGTTGTTGTTGTTATCGGTTTGTAAATCATCGTTGTTGTTGTTGTTGTTGTCGGTTTGTAAATGATTGTTGTTGTTGTCGTTATTGGTTTGTAAATCATCGTTGTTGTTGTTATCGGTTTGTAAATCATCGTTGTTGTTATCGGTTTGTAAATGATTGTTGTTGTTGTTGTTATCGGTTTGTAAATCATCGTTGTTGTTGTTGTTGTTGTTGTTGTTGTTATCGGTTTGTAAATCATCATTGTTGTTGTTGTTGTTGTTGTCGGTTTGTAAATGATTGTTGTTGTTGTCGTTATTGGTTTGTAAATCATCGTTGTTGTTGTTGTTGTTGTCGGTTTGTAAATCATCGTTGTTGTTGTTGTTACCGGTTTGTAAATCATCGTTGTTGTTGTTGTTGTTGTCGGTTTGTAAATGATTGTTGTTGTTGTCGTTATTGGTTTGTAAATCATCGTTGTTGTTGTTGTTATCGGTTTGTAAATCATCGTTGTTGTTATCGGTTTGTAAATGATTGTTGTTGTTGTTGTTGTTATCAGTTTGTAAATCATCGTTGTTGTTGTTGTTATCGGTTTGTAAATCATCGTTGTTGTTGTTGTTGTTATCGGTTTGTAAATCATCATTGTTGTTGTCGGTTTGTAAATGATTGTTGTTGTTGTCGTTATTGGTTTGTAAATCATCGTTGTTGTTGTTGTTGTCGGTTTGTAAATCATCGTTGTTGTTGTTGTTATCGGTTTGTAAATCATCGTTGTTGTTGTTGTTGTTGTCGGTTTGTAAATGATTGTTGTTGTTGTCGTTATTGGTTTGTAAATCATCGTTGTTGTTGTTGTTATCGGTTTGTAAATCATCGTTGTTGTTATCGGTTTGTAAATGATTGTTGTTGTTGTTGTTGTTATCGGTTTGTAAATCATCGTTGTTGTTGTCGTTGTTATCGGTTTGTAAATCATCGTTCTTGTTGTTGTTGTCGGTTTGTAAATCATCGTTGTTGTTGTTATCAGTTTGTAAATCATCGTTGTTGCTGTTGTTGTTGTTGTTATCGGTTTGTAAATCATCGTTGTTGTTGTTGCTGGTTTGTAAATCATCGTTGTTGTCGGTTTGTAAATCATCGTTGTTGTTGTTGTTGTGGGTTTGTAAATCATCGTTGTTGTTGTCGTTATCGGTTTGTAAATCATCGTTGTTGTTGTCGGTTTGTAAATCATCGTTGTTGTTGTTGTTGCTGGTTTGTAAATCATCGTTGTTGTTGTTATCGGTTTGTACATCATCGTTGTTGTTACTGGTTTGTAAATCATCGTTGTTGTTGTTGTCGGTTTGTAAATCATCGTTGTTGTTGTCGGTTTGTAAATCATTGTTGTTGTTGTTATCGGTTTGTAAATCATCGTTGTTGTTGTTGTGGGTTTGTAAATCATCGTTGTTGTTGTCCGTTTGTAAATCATTGTTGTTGTTGTGGGTTTGTAAATCATCGTTGTAGTTGTTGTCGGTTTGTAAATCATTGTTGTTGTTGTTATTGGTTTGTAAATCATCGTTGTTGTTGTCGGTTTGTAAATCATCGTTGTTGTTGTCGGTTTGTAAATCATCGTTGTTGTTGTTATCGGTTTGTAAATCATCGTTGTTGTTATCGGTTTGTAAATCATCATTGTTGTTGTTATCGGTTTGTAAATAATCGTTGTTGTTGTTGTGGGTTTGTAAATCATTGTTGTTGTTGTTGTCGGTTTGTAAATGATTGTTGTTGTTGTCGTTATTGGTTTGTAAATCATCGTTGTTGTTGTTGTTATCGGTCTGTAAATCATCGTTGTTGTTATCGGTTTGTAAATGATTGTTGTTGTTGTTGTTATCGGTTTGTAAATCATCGTTGTTGTTGTTGTTGTTATCGGTTTGTAAATCATCGTTGTTGTTGTCGTTGTTATCGGTTTGTAAATCATCGTTGTTGTTGTTGTTGTTGTTGTTGTCGGTTTGTAAATCATCGTTGTTGTTGTTGTTATCAGTTTGTAAATCATCGTTGTTGTTGTTGTTGTTATCGGTTTGTAAATCATCGTTGTTGTCGGTTTGTAAATCATCGTTGTTGTTGTTGTTATCAGTTTGTAAATCATCGTTGTTGTTGTTGTTGCTGGTTTGTAAATCATCGTTGTTGTCGGTTTGTAAATCATCGTTGTTGTTGTTGTGGGTTTGTAAATCATCGTTGTTGTTGTCGTTATCGGTTTTTAAATCATCGTTGTTGTTGTCGGTTTGTAAATCATCGTTGTTGTTGTTGTTGCTGGTTTGTAAATCATCGTTGTTGTTGTTATCGGTTTGTACATCATCATTGTTGTCGGTTTGTAATTCATCGTTGTTGTTACCGGTTTGTAAATCATCGTTGTTGTTGTTGTCGGTTTGTAAATCATCGTTGTTGTTGTTGTCGGTTTGTAAATCATTGTTGTTGTTGTTATCGGTTTGTAAATCATCGTTGTTGTTGTTGTGGGTTTGTAAATCATCGTTGTTGTTGTTGTTATCGGTTTGTAAATCATCGTTGTTGTTATCGGTTTGTAAATGATTGTTGTTGTTGTTGTTATCGGTTTGTAAATCATCGTTGTTGTTGTTGTTATCGGTTTGTAAATCATCGTTGTTGTTGTCGTTGTTATCGGTTTGTAAATCATCGTTGTTGTTGTTGTTGTCGGTTTGTAAATCATCGTTGTTGTTGTTATCAGTTTGTAAATCATCGTTGTTGTTGTTGTTGTTGTTATCGGTTTGTAAATCATCGTTGTTGTTGTTGCTGGTTTGTAAATCATCGTTGTTGTCGGTTTGTAAATCATCGTTGTTGTTGTTGTTGTGGGTTTGTAAATCATCGTTGTTGTTGTCGTTATCGGTTTGTAAATCGTTGTTGTTGTCGGTTTGTAAATCATCGTTGTTGTTGTTGTTGCTGGTTTGTAAATCATCGTTGTTGTTGTTATCGGTTTGTACATCATCATTGTTGTTGTTGTTGTCGGTTTGTAAATCATCGTTGTTGTTACTGGTTTGTAAATCATTGTTGTTGTTGTTGTCGGTTTGTAAATCATCGTTGTTGTTGTTGTTGTCGGTTTGTAAATCATTGTTGTTGTTGTTATCGGTTTGTAAATCATCGTTGTTGTTGTTGTGGGTTTGTAAATCATCGTTGTTGTTGTCCGTTTGTAAATCATTGTTGTTGTTGTGGGTTTGTAAATCATCGTTGTAGTTGTTGTCGGTTTGTAAATCATTGTTGTTGTTGTTGTTATTGGTTTGTAAATCATCGTTGTTGTTGTCGGTTTGTAAATCATCGTTGTTGTTGTTGTTGTCGGTTTGTAAATCATCGTTGTTGTTGTTGTGGGTTTGTAAATCATCGTTGTTGTTGTTATCGGTTTGTAAATCATCGTTGTTGTTATCGGTTTGTAAATCATCATTGTTGTTGTTATCGGTTTGTAAATAATCGTTGTTGTTGTTGTGGGTTTGTAAATCATTGTTGTTGTTGTTGTCGGTTTGTAAATGATTGTTGTTGTTGTCGTTATTGGTTTGTAAATCATCGTTGTTGTTGTTGTTATCGGTCTGTAAATCATCGTTGTTGTTATCGGTTTGTAAATGATTGTTGTTGTTGTTGTTATCGGTTTGTAAATCATCGTTGTTGTTGTTGTTATCGGTTTGTAAATCATCGTTGTTGTTGTCGTTGTTATCGGTTTGTAAATCATCGTTGTTGTTGTTGTTGTCGGTTTGTAAATCATCGTTGTTGTTGTTGTTGTTATCAGTTTGTAAATCATCGTTGTTGTTGTTATCGGTTTGTAAATCATCGTTGTTGTCGGTTTGTAAATCATCGTTGTTGTTGTTGTTATCAGTTTGTAAATCATCGTTGTTGTTGTTGTTGTTGCTGGTTTGTAAATCATCGTTGTTGTCGGTTTGTAAATCATCGTTGTTGTTGTTGTGGGTTTGTAAATCATCGTTGTTGTTGTCGTTATCGGTTTGTAAATCATCGTTGTTGTTGCTGGTTTGTAAATCATCGTTGTTGTTGTTATCGGTTTGTACATCATCATTGTTGTTGTTGTTGTCGGTTTGTAAATCATCGTTGTTGTTACCGGTTTGTAAATCATCGTTGTTGTTGTTGTCGGTTTGTAAATCATCGTTGTTGTTGTTGTCGGTTTGTAAATCATTGTTGTTGTTGTTATCGGTTTGTAAATCATCGTTGTTGTTGTTGTGGGTTTGTAAATCATCGTTGTTGTTGTTGTTGTTGTTGTCCGTTTGTAAATCATTGTTGTTGTTGTGGGTTTGTAAATCATCGTTGTAGTTGTTGTCGGTTTGTAAATCATTGTTGTTGTTGTTATTGGTTTGTAAATCATCGTTGTTGTTGTTG
Source organism: Petromyzon marinus (assembly GCF_048934315.1). Taxonomy (NCBI): domain Eukaryota; kingdom Metazoa; phylum Chordata; class Hyperoartia; order Petromyzontiformes; family Petromyzontidae; genus Petromyzon; species Petromyzon marinus. The sequence goes on along the minus strand of NC_133740.1, from coordinate 6,672,505 downwards.
GTTTAAAAATCATTGTTGTTGTTGTTATCGGTTTGTAAATCATCGTTGTTGTTGTTGGTTTGTAAATCATCGTTGTTGTTGTCGGTTTGTAAATCATCGTTGTTGTTGTGGGTTTGTAAATCATCGTTGGTGTTGTTGTCGGTTTCTAAATCATTGTTGTTGTTGTTGTGGGTTTGTAAATCATCGTTGTTGTTGTCGGTTTGTAAATCATTGTTGTTGTTGTGGGTTTGTAAATCATCGTTGTTGTTGTCGGTTTGTAAATCATTGTTGTTGTTATCGGTTTGTAAATCATCGTTGTTGTTGTTGGTTTGTAAATCATCGTTGTTGTTGTTATCGGTTTGTAAATCATCTTTGTTGTTGTTGTTGGTTTGTAAATCATCGTTGTTGTTGTTGTCGGTTTGTAAATCATCATCGTTGTTGTTGTTATCGTTATCAGTTTGTAAATCATCGTTGTTGTTGTTGTCGGTTTGGAAATCATCGTTGTTGTTGTTGTTATCGTTATCGGTTTGTAAATCATCGTTGTTGTTGTTGTTGTCGGTTTGTAAATCATCGTTGTTGTTGTGGGTTTGTAAATGATTGTTGTTGTTGTCGTTATTGGTTTGTAAATCATCGTTGTTGTTGTTGTTATCGGTCTGTAAATCATCGTTGTTGTTATCGGTTTGTAAATGATTGTTGTTGTTGTTGTTATCGGTTTGTAAATCATCGTTGTTGTTGTTGTTGTTGTTATCGGTTTGTAAATCATCGTTGTTGTTGTCGTTGTTATCGGTTTGTAAATCATCGTTGTTGTTGTTGTTGTTGTCGGTTTGTAAATCATCGTTGTTGTTGTTGTTATCAGTTTGTAAATCATCGTTGTTGTTGTTGTTATCGGTTTGTAAATCATCGTTGTTGTCGGTTTGTAAATCATCGTTGTTGTTGTTATCAGTTTGTAAATCATCGTTGTTGTTGTTGTTGCTGGTTTGTAAATCATCGTTGTTGTCGGTTTGTAAATCATCGTTGTTGTTGTTGTGGGTTTGTAAATCATCGTTGTTGTTGTCGTTATCGGTTTGTAAATCATCGTTGTTGTTGCTGGTTTGTAAATCATCGTTGTTGTTGTTATCGGTTTGTACATCATCATTGTTGTTGTTGTTGTTGTCGGTTTGTAAATCATCGTTGTTGTTACCGGTTTGTAAATCATCGTTGTTGTTGTTGTCGGTTTGTAAATCATCGTTGTTGTTGTTGTCGGTTTGTAAATCATTGTTGTTGTTGTTATCGGTTTGTAAATCATCGTTGTTGTTGTTGTGGGTTTGTAAATCATCGTTGTTGTTGTTGTTGTCCGTTTGTAAATCATTGTTGTTGTGGGTTTGTAAATCATCGTTGTAGTTGTTGTCGGTTTGTAAATCATTGTTGTTGTTGTTATTGGTTTGTAAATCATCGTTGTTGTTGTTGGTTTAAAAATCATTGTTGTTGTTGTTATCGGTTTGTAAATCATCGTTGTTGTTGTTGGTTTGTAAATCATCGTTGTTGTTGTCGGTTTGTAAATCATCGTTGTTGTTGTGGGTTTGTAAATCATCGTTGGTGTTGTTGTCGGTTTCTAAATCATTGTTGTTGTTGTTGTGGGTTTGTAAATCATCGTTGTTGTTGTCGGTTTGTAAATCATTGTTGTTGTTGTGGGTTTGTAAATCATCGTTGTTGTTGTCGGTTTGTAAATCATTGTTGTTGTTATCGGTTTGTAAATCATCGTTGTTGTTGTTGGTTTGTAAATCATCGTTGTTGTTGTTATCGGTTTGTAAATCATCGTTGTTGTTGTTGTTGGTTTGTAAATCATCGTTGTTGTTGTTGTCGGTTTGTAAATCATCATCGTTGTTGTTGTTATCGTTATCAGTTTGTAAATCATCGTTGTTGTTGTTGTCGGTTTGGAAATCATCGTTGTTGTTGTTGTTATCGTTATCGGTTTGTAAATCATCGTTGTTGTTGTTGTTGTCGGTTTGTAAATCATCGTTGTTGTTGTTGTGGGTTTGTAAATCATCGTTGTTGTTGTCGGTTTGTAAATCATCGTTGTTGTTGTCGTTATCGGTTTGTAAATCATCGTTGTTGTTGTTGTGGGTTTGTAAATCATTGTTGTTGTTGTTATCGGTTTGTAAATCATCGTTGTTGTTGTCGGTTTGTAAATCATCGTTGTTGTTGTTGTTGTCGTTGTGCAGGGCTCACCGGGAGAGAGGGGAGGTGCGGGAACCGCTGGGCCCATCGGCCTCCCCGGCCGACCAGGGCCCCAGGGCCCAGCCGGCTCGGCCGGAGAGAAGGGAACTCCGGTAACGGACACACACACACACTCACTAACACACACATTCACTAACACACACATTCATACACAACACACACACACACTCACTAACACACACATTCACTGACACACACACTCACTAACACACACATTCACTAACACACACACACACTAACACACATTCACTAACACACACATTCACTAACACACACATTCACTAACACACACATTCACTAACACAGTAACACACTCACTAACACACACATTCACTAACACACACACACTCACTAACATACACTTTCACACACACATTCATACACTAACACACATTCACTAACACACACACTCACTAACACACACATTCACACACACACATTCATACACAACACACACACACTCACTAACACACATATTCACTAACACACACTCACTAACACACACATTCACTAACACAGTAACACACACTAACACACACACTCACTAACACACACATTCACTAACACACATTCATACACAACACACACATACATTCATACACTAACACACACACTCACTAACACACATTCACTAACAGACACACTAACACACACATTCACACACACACATTCATACACAACACACACACACTCACTAACACACACATTCACTAACACACATTCATACACAACACACACACACATTCACTAACACACATTCATTCACACACTAACACACACACTCACTAACACACACACTCACTCACACACATTCACACACACACATTCACTAACACACACATTCACACACACATTCACACACACTCACTAACACACACATTCACACACACACATTCATACACTAACACACACACTCACTAACACACACACTCACTAACACACACATTCACACACACATTCATACACTAACACACACTCACTAACACACACATTCACTCACACAACAACAACAACATCCGCCATTCGCCACTAAGTGGCGGTGACGTCACCACGACGCTTGTGCCAGGCTACGTGCACCCTGAGGCCACTAACACACACACTCACTCACTAACACACACATTCACACACTCACTAACACACACTCACTAACACACACACTCACTAACACACACACACTCACCAACACACACACACTCACTAACACAGTAACACACACAACAACCAACAACAACCGCCATTCGCCACTAAGTGGCGGTGACATCACCACGACGCTTGTGCCAGGCTATGTGCACCCTGAGGCCACGTGAAGTGTCGAACGCCCGCTGGCAGGATGTCACGGGGCAGACCCAGGTGCCACGGGTCGACTGACTGAGATGACTGGCTGATGCACCACCTGTGCCCCCTACTGTGCCAACCTGCTGTGCTTTAGCCACCCGGCGCTCCGCTCGTTGTTGTGAGCGTCGCTCCTCCGCCCTCCGTTGTTGTTGGAGGGCGATTACCTCCAACTGCCCAGTAGCGTCCTTCACGAGCCTCCTCCACAGAGGCCGACCTTGACACCGCTGGTACCAGTCATCGGCAAGTCCACTCAGCTCCACGTCCTCCTGTACCACGTCACTCCATCTTTTCTCTAGCCCGTGCCGCGCCCGTTTAGCCCCCTCGATCCGGCCGAACAAAAGCTGTTTCGGCATGCGGTGGCTGGGCATGCGGGCTACATGACCCAGCCATCGCAGCCTTGTCCGCCAGAGGAGCTCACCGATGGGACCTTGCCCAGATCTTTCAAGGATTTGTGAGCTCCTTACACAATCCAGTCTGGTTAAACCCAGGATGGATCGTAGGCAGGCCAGCCTAAATGTTTCTAACCGGCGAAGATGTTCCATTAGGGGGGTCCATGTTTCGCAAGCGTAGAGAAGGGAGGGAATGACCGTGGCCGAGAAGACCTGAAGCTTAGTGCGGAGCGACAGACCAGGTAGCTTCCACACAGCGTTACGCAACCGATGAAAAGATATTGCCGCTCGACTGATTCGGAGCGAGACCTCTGCTGTTAAACTGGAGCCGATCATAAGCACACTGCCCAGGTATGGGAAACTCTCCACTCTCTCCCCAAACTGCCCCATCACCAATTGGGAGTTGTGGGGGTGGAGTGTCCGATGGCACAAAATACCCAGGCAGGTGCTTAGTTTTGGTGGGGCTGATGGTAAGGCCCCATCTCTTAGTTGCACGCTCCAGTCTCAGCAGCAGCGTCTCCAACTCCTCTTCTGAATGAGCAGCTGTTACCAAATCATCGGCATACATAACGTGGTTGAGCAATAGGGAGCCATCCCTTGACTGCACCCGGGCATCGATCAGCCCTCCCATTATATCTGTATCATATGGAGATTCCCCCGGTACAGCTATTGAAGGCTTCACGAACTACGTGGTCAAAATAGATGTTAAATAATGTGGGAGCCAGAGGACATCCCTGTCGCACCCCAAGGTGTACAGGGAATGGCTCGGACTCCCGGCCACGTAGTTTTACCCGGGCCCGCTCACCATCATGAAGGTCCTTAATGATCGTGAACAGAGGGTCAGGTACTCCAAAAGCACGAAGAACAACCCAGAGCCCAGGCCTACTGATGGTATCATAGGCCTTGACCAGGTCAATAAAGCAGAGATGTAGGTCTTGCTGGAATTCCCTATACCTCTGCTGTAGCAGACGGACAGAAAATATGGCATCTGTGCAGGACCGCCCTTTCCTGAAACCGCATTGGGGCTCTGCAAGCCTCTCCTCAGCGTGCCTGGCATGGCGATGCTGAATAATCCTTGCCAGGACCTTTCCCGGCACACTGAGGAGTGAGATGCCCCTGTCGTTGTTACAGTCTGTGCGGTCCCCCTTCTTAAAGAGGGGGACCACCAGGGCATCCTAACACACACACACACTCACATACACACTGACAGACACTCACACACTAGCACACTAACACACACTCACACACGCACACACACTCACATACACACTGACAAACGCACACACACCGCACTGCCCTACGAACCCGGCGACCCGAGTTCAACTCCCGCTCACGGCCAACACCACCGGTGACGATTCTCTGAACCGGTCCCGGGACTCCCCTAGGTCGACTCGGCCTTAAATGAGTAAACCTGGTGTAGCGGTGTAGCGTAGTGAACATCGCCACTGGGGGAGACAAAGGCGGCCGGGCGTGGTTGCTGGCCACCCACCCCCTCTGTGTGTGCCACAGTGCCTGGTAGCCTTCACAGGTGGCGCTGCTGCTGCTACTCACAGCACTTGCCCCTACCAGTGTGCTGAGGCTACGCGGGGCACCTTTGCCTGTGTCTGTGTGCAGGGAGAGAAGGGGGTGCAGGGCCCTGCGGGTAGGGACGGCATCCAGGGACCCGTGGGGTTGCCTGGCCCTGCTGGGCCCCCCGGAGGACCTGGCGAGGACGGCGACAAGGTGAGGCCACCTCCTCACTCACCGCTCCTCACCGCTCCTCACCTCCTCACTCACCGCTCCTCACCGCTGTAGTCACCTCTTCACTCACCGCTCCTCACCGCTCCTCACCTCCTCACTCACCGCTCCTCACCGCTCCTCACCGCTCCTCACCTCCTCACTCACCGTTCCTCACCTCCTCACTCACTGCTCCTCACCGCTCCTCACCACTCCTCACCGCTCCTCACCACTCCTCACCGCTCGTCACCACTGTAGTCACCTCCTCACTCACCGCTCCTCACCTCCTCACTCACCACTCCTCACCGCTCCTCACCGCTCCTCACCTCCTCACTCACCGCTCCTCACCTCCTCACTCACCGCTACTCACCGCTCCTCACCGCTCCTCACCACTCCTCACCGCTCCTCACCGCTCGTCACCACTGTAGTCACCTCCTCACTCACCGCTCCTCACCTCCTCACTCACTGCTCCTCACCGCCATAGTCACCTCCTCACTCACCGCTCCTCACCGCTCCTCACCGCTCGTCACGGCTGTAGCCACCTCCTCACTCACCACTCCTCACCGCTCCTCACCGCTCCTCACCTCCTTACTCACCGCTCCTCACCGCTCCTCACTGCTGTAGTCACCTCCTCACTCACCGCTCCTCACCGCTCCTCACTCACCGCTCCTCACTGCTGTAGTCACCTCCTCACTCACCGCTCCTCACCGCTCCTCACCGCTCCTTACCGCTCCTCACCTCCTCACTCACCGCTCCTCACCGCTCCTCACTCACCGCTCCTCACTGCTGTAGTCACCTCCTCACTCACCGCTCCTCACCTCCTCACTCACCGCTCCTCACCGCTCCTCACCGCTCCTTACCGCTCCTCACCGCTCCTCACCTCGTCACTCACCGCTCCTCACCGCTCGTCACCACTGTAGTCACCTCCTCACTCACCGCTCCTTACCGCTCCTCACCTCCTCACTCACCGCTCCTCACCGCTCCTCACCGCTCCTCACCGCTCCTCACCTCCTCACTCACCGCTCCTCACCGCTCCTCACCCCCCCTCACCCTCACCGCTCTTCACTCACCGCTCCTCACCGCTGTAGCCACCTCCTCACTCACCTCCTCACTCACCTCCTCACTCACCTCCTCACTCACCGCTCCTCACCTCCTCACTCACCACTCCTCACCGCTCCTCACTCACCGCTCCTCACCGCTGTAGCCACCTCCTCACTCACCTCCTCACTCACCGCTCCTCACCGCTCCTCACCCCCCCTCACCCTCGCCGCTCCATTTCCCCACCCGCCTCACCTCCCCTCATCCACCGCTCACCACCATCACTCCCCCCCCCCCCCCACCACCTCAGTAACTGGGCAGTGTATAGTAGTGTATAGTGTAGTGTAGTGTGTAGTGTAGTGTATAGTGTAGTATAGTGTAGTGTACAGTGTAGTGTACAGTGTAGTGTATAGTGTAGTGTAGTGTATAGTGTAGTGTATAGTGTAGTGTATAGTGTAGTGTATAGTGTAGTGTAGTGTATAGTGTAGTCTATAGTGTAGTGTATAGTGTAGTGTATAGTGTAGTGTGTAGTGTAGTGTATAGTGTAGTGTATAGTGTAGTGTATAGTGTAGTGTATAGTGTAGTGTATAGTGTAGTGTATAGTGTAGTGTATAGTGTAGTGTATAGTGTAGTGTATAGTGTAGTGTATAGTGTAGTGTATAGTGTAGTGGATAGTAGTGTATAGTGTAGTGTATAGTGTAGTGGATAGCAGTGTATAGTGTAGTGTAGTGTGTAGTGTATAGTGTAGTGTATAGTGTAGTGTATAGTGTAGTGTGTAGTGTAGTGTATAGTGTAGTGTATAGTGTAGTGGATAGTGTAGTGTATAGTGTAGTGGATAGTAGTGTATAGTGTAGTGGATAGCAGTGTATAGTGTAGTGTATAGTGTAGTGTATAGTGTAGTGGACAGTAGTGTATAGTGTAGTGTATAGTGTAGTGTATAGTAGTGTATAGTGTATCATGTAGTGTATAGTGTAGTGTGTAGTGTAGTGTGTAATTTGTAGTGTATAGCGTAGTGTATAGTAGTGTATAGTGTAGTGTATAGTAATATCGTGTGTGTATGTTGAACTTATTTCGCACCATATGTAGCCAACCGCGCTAATTGTAAGTGCGGGTGGAAGAACAACACACTAAACACACTGACAGCACTTCTAGAGAAACTTCTAGAGAAACTTCTAGAGAAACTTCTAGAGAAACTTCTAGAGAAACGTCTAGAGAAACTTCTAGAGAAACTTCCAGAGAAACTTCCAGAGAAACTTCCAGAGAAACTTCTAGAGAAACTTTTAGAGAAACTTCTAGAGAAACTTCTAGAGAAACTTCTAGAGAAACTTCTAGAGAAACTTCTAGAGGAACTTCTAGAGAAACTTCTAGAGGAACTTCTAGAGAAACTTCTAGAGGAACTTCTAGAGAAACTTCCAGAGAAACTTCTAGAGAAACTTCTAGAGAAACTTCTAGAGAAACTTCCAGATAAACTTCTAGAGAAACTTCTAGAGAAACTTCCAGAGAAACTTCTAGAGAAACTTCTAGAGAAACTTCTAGAGAAACTTCCAGATAAACTTCTAGAGAAACTTCTAGAGAAACTTCCAGAGAAACTTCCAGAGAAACTTCCAGAGAAACTTCTAGAGAAACTTCTAGAGAAACTTCTAGAGAAACTTCTAGAGAAACTTCTAGAGGAACTTCTAGAGAAACTTCTAGAGAAACTTCTAGAGAAACTTCTAGAGAAACTTCTAGAGAACTTCTAGAGAAACTTCTAGAGAAACTTCTAGAGAAACTTCTAGAAAAACTTTTAGAGAAATTTCTAGAGAAACTTCTAGAGGAACTTCTAGAGAAACTTCTAGAGAAACTTCTACAGAAACTTCTAGAGAAACTTGTAGAGAAACTTCTAGAGAAACTTCTAGAGAAACTTCTAGAGGAACTTCTAGAGAAACTTCTAGAGAAACTTCTAGAGAAACTTCCAGAGAAACTTCTAGAGAAACTTCTAGAGAAACTTCTAGAGAGAGAAACTTCTAGAGAAACTTGTAGAGGAACTTCTAGAGAAACTTCTAGAGGAACTTCTAGAGAAACTTCTAGAGGAACTTCTAGAGAAACTTCTAGAGGAACTTCTAGAGAAACTTCTAGAGAAACTTCTAGAGAAACTTCTAGAGAGACTTCTAGAGAAACTTCTAGAGAAACTTCTAGAGAAACTTCTAGAGAAACTTCTAGAAAAACTTTTAGAGAAATTTCTAGAAAAACTTCTAGAGAAACTTCTAGAGAAACTTCTAGAGAAACTTCTAGAGAAACGTCTAGAGAAACTTCTACAGAAACGAGTTTGTCAATCGAGACGTCGATGTTTTAAAAGTGGCACCACAGCTCCCAGTGACTTCCTCATATCGGAAAGCGGAAGAACATTCCAGACGGCCGCAGAAGCAGCGCAATCTGAAAGTGCCACGTGACGATGATGATGATGATGACGATGATAATGATGACGGTGATGATAACGATGATGATGACGATGATGATGATGACGACGATGATGATGATGACAATGATAATGATGACGATGATGATGATGACGGTGACGACGACGATGATGATGATGCAGTGACCACCGACTTTGTCCGACGATTTAGCCAGAAACCGCTGCTGCTACTGCTGCGAGGATGATGTCCAGAGTTGGTGTGGTGGTGGTGATGGTGATGATGATGATTTATAGGTCCTTGACGAGATCAGCAGCGAGGAGTTGCCATTGCGTGTGGCTCATTTGTGGGCAAGCCACACGCTGTGTGTGTGCGCTACCTTTATAATCACGCCAGACGGCAGCGTCTGACCGGAGTTTACGTGGCGATGATTGGTCTAGAGCAGGGGCGGGCAACCTTTTTTTCTGCCGAGGAGCCATTTGGATATTCGTGTAACGTCATTCGCGGGCCGTACAAAGTGATCACCTTAAAAATTAGCCCCTTTATATTTGGTCAAACATTTAATTAACTCGCCCCCCCCCCCCCCCCCCCCTAATGCGATGGGCTGTAACTGCTTTCTCTCTAGGCGAGGCGTGGTGATGACGTTAGCCGGCTATTGACGATGTTGCCGCTACTCGCGAGCTGCTTTTCCAGGTTTTGCTCTCCTCGACTGATTGAATTTCGAGTCCCGCCTGCGGTTGCCTTGGGCAGGGCCCAGAGACCAAATGATTTCTAGGGCCGTATAAGGCCCGCTACACAAGTGTAGTAGCTACGCCACGTGTAGTAGCTACAACACCAAATGATTTCGCGGGGGGCTCATTCGGCCCCGCGGTGCCAGGCGTTCCCCACCCCTGGTCTAGAGGTCTTTTGAGATCAGCGGCGAGGTGTTGGTATTGCGCGCGCGCGTGTGTGCGTGTGTGTGTCTGTGTGTGTGTGTGTCGTGAATATTTGGCTGCGATAAATTTCCCCGCTTGGTTGAGCGAAAAGTTGCAGATCCCCAGGGTCGCTTCGGACAAACATCTCTCTCTCTCTTATATTCTTGGTTCTTTCGGTAAAGTCACGTTGGAAGGGAAACAATGAGATAATAAAATATATATGAAACAATAAAATTCTCACGACGTTTCGACTGTAACACAAACAGCCATCGTCAGGTGTGAAGACCAACGTCAAGAACCATTGATTGTTCACGCTTACGGTGGCTTTCAGACGTCATACATTAATTTTTCGTCTGCCCCCTCCTCTTTTCCGAACATAGATGGACTCGTATTCTTAGCTCTTTCGGTAAAGTCACGTTGAAGGGAAACAATAAAATAATAAAATATATATGAAACAATAGTATATTGACGCTAAAGAGCTGCAACTACCCAACTATCATACAATAAACGGTCATCATCACACCTGATGATGACCGTTTGTGTTATGGTCGAAACGTCGTGAGAATTTTTTGTTATTGTTTTATATATATTTTATTATTTTATTGTTTCCATTCAACGTGACGACTTTACCGAAAGAGCTAAGAATATGAATGACTGCAGTCACGAAAGCTTTAAATCAAAACATAGATGGACTCGTCCTTCTAAACAAACTGCCAAATCGCTGTCCGTGGTGCTAACGTTTAAAAATAAATAAATACAAACCGCCAACTTCTTTCAAATGTTTCTTGCCGTTGGTCTTCACACCTGATGATGGCTGCTTGTGTTACGGTCGAAACGTCGTGAGAATTTTTTATTGTTTTATATTTATTTTATTATTTTATTGTTTCCCTTCAACGTGGTGACTTTACCGAAAGAGCCAAGAATATGAATCACTGCAGTCACGAAAGCTTTAAATTAAAATCTCTCTCTCTATGCATAGCGGCTCAGCGGGTGGGGGGGGGGGGGCCTTACCTTGGTATATATTAAAGTTGTGCCGATAGTTTAGAAACGCGCGTTTAGGAGTATTTTGCTGTGCCAAATGTCCACTCGGTTCCCAGTTACATGCTAATGTCCGACTTTATCACCCTGCTAATCCAACACATTAACACGGCTACTTCAACGCTGAATTCTTCTGTTTGATATGTAAACTCTGACTTTAACATAGCTACTTCCGTGACCAGTTACATGCTGATCCCTCACACTAACATCATGCTAATCTCCCAGTTACATGCTAATGTCCGACTTTAACACCCTGCTAATCCAACACATTAACACGGCTACTTCAATGCTAAATTCTCCTGCTGATATGTAAACTCTGACTTTAACATAGCTACTTCCGTGACCAGTCACATGCTAATCCCTCACACTAACAACATACTAATCTCCCAGTTACATGCTAATGTCCGACTTTAACACCCTGCTAATCCAACACATTAACATGGCTACTTCAATGCGAAATTCTTCTGTTGATATGTAAACTCTGACTTTAACATAGCTACTTCTGTGACCAGTTACACGCTAATCCCTCACACTAACATCATGCTAATCTCCCAGTTACATGCTAATGTCCGACTTTAACACCCTGCTAATCCAACACATTAACATGGCTACTTCAATGCGAAATTCTTCTGTTGATATGTAAACTCTGACTTTAACATAGCTACTTCTGTGACCAGTTACACGCTAATCCCTCACACTAACATCATGCTAATCTCCCAGTTACATGCTAATGTCCGACTTTAACACCCTGCTAATCCAACACATTAACACGGCTACTTCAACGCTAAACTCCTCTGCTGATATGTAAACTCTGACTTTAACATAGCTACTTCCGTGACCAGTTACATGCTGATCCCTCACACTAACATCATGCTAATCTCCCAGTTACATGCGAATGTCCGACTTTAACACCCTGCTAATCCAACACATTAACACGGCTACTTCAATGCGAAATTCTCCTGTTGATGTGTAAACTCTGACTTTAACATAGCTACTTCCGTGACCAGTTACATGCTGATCCCTCACACTAACATCATGCTAATCTCCCAGTTACATGCTAATGTCTGACTTTAACACCCTGCTAATCCAACACATTAACACGGCTACTTCAATGCGAAATTCTCCTGTTGATATGTAAACTCTGACTTTAACATAGCTACTTCCGTGACCAGTTACATGCTGATCCCTCACACTAACATCATGCTAATCTCCCAGTTACATGCTAATGTCTGACTTTAACACCCTGCTAATCCAACACATTAACACGGCTACTTCAATGCGAAATTCTCCTGTTGATGTGTAAACTCTGACTTTAACATAGCTACTTCCGTGACCAGTTACATGCTAATCCCTCACACTAACATCATGCTAATCTCCCAGTTACATGCTAATGTCCGACTTTAACACCCTGCTAATCCAACACATTAACACAGCTACTTCAATGCGAAATTCTCCTGTTGATATGTAAACTCTGACTTTAACATAGCTACTTCCGTGACCAGTTACATGCTGATCCCTCACACTAACATCATGCTAATCTCCCAGTTACATGCTAATGTCTGACTTTAACACCCTGCTAATCCAACACATTAACACGGCTACTTCAATGCGAAATTCTCCTGTTGATGTGTAAACTCTGACTTTAACATAGCTACTTCCGTGACCAGTTACATGCTAATCCCTCACACTAACATCGTGCTAATCTCCCAGTTACATGCTAATGTCCGACTTTAACACCCTGCTAATCCAACACATTAACACAGCTACTTCAATGCGAAATTCTTCTGTTGATATGTAAACTCTGACTTTAACATAGCTACTTCCGTGACCAGTTACATGTTGATCCCTCACACTAACATCATGCTAATCTCCCAGTTACATGCTAATGTCCGACTTTAACACCCTGCTAATCCAACACATTAACACGGCTACTTCAATGCTAAATTCTTCTGTTGATATGTAAACTCTGACTTTAACATAGCTACTTCCGTGACCAGTTACATGCTGATCCCTCACACTAACATCATGCTAATCTCCCAGTTACATGCTAATGTCCGACTTTAACACCCTGCTAATCCAACACATTAACACGGCTACTTCAACGCTAAACTCCTCTGCTGATATGTAAACTCTGACTTTAACATAGCTACTTCCGTGACCAGTTACATGCTGATCCCTCACACTAACATCGTGCTAATCTCCCAGTTACATGCTAATGTCCGACTTTAACACCCTGCTAATCCAACACATTAACACGGCTACTTCAATGCGAAATTATTCTGTTGATATGTAAACTCTGACTTTAACATAGCTATTTCCGTGACCAGTTACACGCTGATCCCTCACACTAACATCATGCTAATCTCCCGGTTACATGCTAATGTCCGACTTTAACACCCTGCTAATCCAACACATTAACACGGCTACTTCAATGCGAAATTATTCTGTTGATATGTAAACTCTGACTTTAACATAGCTACTTCCGTGACCAGTTACATGCTGATCCCTCACACTAACATCATGCTAATCTCCCAGTTACATGCTAATGTCCGACTTTAACACCCTGCTAATCCAACACATTAACACGGCTACTTCAACGCTAAACTCCTCTGCTGATATGTAAACTCTGACTTTAACATAGCTACTTCCGTGACCAGTTACATGCTGATCCCTCACACTAACATCATGCTAATCTCCCAGTTACATGCTAATGTCCGACTTTAACACCCTGCTAATCCAACACATTAACACGGCTACTTCAACGCTAAACTCCTCTGTTGATATGTAAACTCTGACTTTAACATAGCTACTTCCGTGACCAGTCACATGCTAATCCCTCACACTAACATCGTGCTAATCTCCCGGTTACATGCTAATGTCCGACTTTAACACCCTGCTAATCCAACACATTAACACGGCTACTTCAACGCTAAACTCCTCTGCTGATATGTAAACTCCTTTGTCAAGGCGCTCTGCTCCTCCCACCCAGCTTAAAAGACGCTGCCAAGCTTAGCGGTGTTCACTGGAGCGCTGTCTTCCCGACATTTCTGTTCCTTCACCTGAAGAAGGCTGCTTGTGTTGTGGCCGAAACGTCGTGAGAATTTTATTGTATTATGTTTTATTTTTATTATTTTATTGTTTCCCTTCTACGTGGTGGTGACTTTACCGAAAGAACCAAAGGAGATGAATCCCTGCAGTCACGAAAGCTTTAAATCGAAATTTAGACGCACATTTGTCATTACGTTCACGCGAACGCGTGTGTCTGTGTGTGTGTGTCTGTGTGTGTGTGCGTCCGCGTGTGTCTGTGTGTGTGTCTGTGTGTGTGTGTCTGTGTGTGTGTGCGTCCGCGTGTGTCTGTGTGTGTGTCTGTGTGTGTGTGTCTGTGTGTGTGTCTGTGTGTGTGTGTCTGTGTGTGTATCTGTGTGTGTGTGTCTGTGTGTGTGTCTGTGTGGGTGTGTCTGTGTGTGTGTCTGTGTGTGTGTGTCTGTGTGTGTGTGTGTCTGTGTGTGTGTGCGTCCGCGTGTGTGTGTGTGTCTGTGTGTGTGTCTGTGTGTGTTTCTGTGTGTGTGTGTCTGTGTGTGTATCTGTGTGTGTGTGTCTGTGTGTGTGTCTGTGTGTGTGTGCGTCCGCGTGTGTGTGTGTGTCTGTGTGTGTGTCTGTGTGTGTGTGTGTGCGTGCGTCTGTGTGTGTATGTGCGTGCGTCTGTATGTGCGCATGTGTGTGTGCGTGTGTGTGTGTGTTCGCGTGTGTGTGTGTGTGTGTGCGTGTGTGTGTGTGCGTGTGTGTGTGTGCGTGTGTGTGTGTGCGTGTGTGTGTGTGCAGGGAGAGATTGGCAGCATGGGACACAAGGGACCTAAAGGTGACAAGGGCGAGCACGTGAGTAGATGCACGCACACACAGAGACACACACAGAGACACACACACAGAGACACACACACAGACACACACACAGAGACACACACACAGACACACACACAGACACACAGAGACACAGAGACACACACAGAGACACACACACACACAGACACACACAGAGACACACACAGAGACACACACACAGAGACACACACACAGAGACACACACACACACAGAGACACACGCACAGAGACACACGCACAGAGACATACGCACAGAGACACACACACACACACAGAGACACACGCACAGAGACACACACACACACAGACACACGCACAGAGACACACGCACAGACACACACACACAGAGACACACACAGAGACACACACATACAGAGACACACATAGACGCACACAGAGACACACACACAGAGACACACACACAGAGACACACACACACAGAGACACACACACAGAGACACACACACAGAGACACACACACAGAGACACACACACACAGAGACACACGCACAGAGACACACGCACAGACACACACACAGAGACACACACAGAGACACACACATACAGAGACACACAGAGACACACACAGAGACACACACACACAGAGACACACACACAGAGACACACACAGAGACACACACACAGAGACACACACACAGAGACACACACACAGAGACACACAGAGACACACACACAGAGACACAGAGACACACACACACAGACACACGCACAGAGACACACACACAGAGACACACACACACAGAGACACACACACAGAGACACAGAGACACACAGAGACACACACACAGAGACACACAGAGACACACAGAGACACACACACAGAGACACACACACAGAGACACACACACACAGAGACACACACACACAGAGACACACACACAGAGACACACACACAGAGACACACGCACAGAGACACACGCACAGAGACACACACACAGAGACACGCACAGAGACACACACACACAGACACACACACAGAGACACACACACACAGACACACACACACACAGAGACACACACAGAGACACACACACACACAGAGACACACACACAGAGACACACACAGAGACACACACACAGAGACACACACACAGAGACACACACACAGAGACACACAGAGACACACACACAGAGACACAGAGACACAACAACAACAACAACAACAACCGCCATTCGCCACTAAGTGGCGGTGACGTCACCACGACGCTTGTGCCAGGCTATGTGCACCCTGAGGCCACGTGAAGTGTCGAACGCCCGCTGGCAGGAGGTCACGGGGCAGACCCAGGTGCCACGGGTCGACTGACTGAGATGACTGGCTGATGCACCACCTGTGCCCCCTACTGTGCCAACCTGCTGTGCTTTAGCCACCCGGCGCTCCGCTCGCTGTTGTGAGCGTCGCTCCTCCGCCCTCCGTTGTTGTTGGAGGGCGACTGCCTCCAACTGCCCAGTAGCATCCTTCACGAGCCTCCTCCACAGAGGCCGATCTTGACACCGCTGGTACCAGTCATCGGCAAGTCCACTCAGCTCCACGTCCTCCTGTACCACATCACTCCATCTCTTCTCTAGCCCGTGCCGCGCCCGCTTAGCCCCCTCAATCCGGCCAAACAAAAGCTGTTTCGGCATGCGGTGGCTGGGCATGCGGGCTACATGACCCAGCCATCGCAGCCTTGCCTGCCGGAGGAGCTCACCGATGGGACCCTGCCCAGATCTTTCAAGGATTTGTGAGCTCCTCACACAATCCAGTCTGGTTAAACCCAGGATGGATCGTAGGCAGGCCAGCCTAAATGTTTCTAACCGGCGAAGATGTTCCATTCGGGGGGTCCACGTTTCGCAAGCATAGAGAAGGGAGGGAATGACCGTGGCCGAGAAGACCTGAAGCTTAGTGCGGAGCGACAGACCAGGTAGCTTCCACACAGCGTTACGCAACCGATGAAAAGATATTGCCGCTCGACTGATTCGGAGTGAGACCTCTGCTGTTAAACTGGAGCCAGTCATAAGCACACTGCCCAGGTATGGGAAACTCTCCACTCTCTCCACAACTGCCCCATCACCGATTGGGAGTTGTGGTGGTGGAGTGTCCGATGGTACAAAATACCCAGGCAGGTGCTTAGTTTTGGTGGGGCTGATGGTAAGGCCCCACCTCTTAGTGGCATGCTCCAGTCTCAGCAGCAGCGTCTCCAACTCCTCCTCTGACTGAGCAGCTATTACCAAGTCATCAGCATACATAACGTGGTTGAGCAATAGGGAGCCATCCCTTGACCGCACCCGGGCATCGATTAGCCTCCCATTATATCTGTACCATATGGAGATTCCCCCGGTACAGCTATTGAAGGCTTCACGAACTACGTGGTCAAAATAGATGTTAAATAATGTGGGAGCCAAAGGACATCCCTGTCGCACCCCAAGGTGTACAGGGAATGGCTCTGACTCCCGGCCACGTAGTTTTACCCGGGCCCGCTCACCATCATGAAGGTCCTTAATGATCGTGAGCAGAGGGTCAGGTACTCCAAAAGCACGAAGAACGACCCAGAGCCCAGGCCTACTGATGGTATCATAGGCCTTGACCAGGTCAATAAAGCAGAGATGTAGGTCTTGTTGGAATTCCCTACACCTCTGCTGTAGCAGACGGACAGAAAATATGGCATCTGTGCAGGACCGCCCTTTCCTGAAACCGCATTGGGGCTCCGCAAGCCTCTCCTCAGCGTGCCTGGCAAGGCGATGCTGAATAATCCTTGCCAGGACCTTTCCCGGCACACTGAGGAGTGAGATGCCCCTGTAGTTGTTACAGTCTGTGCGGTCCCCCTTCTTAAAAAGGGGGACCACCAGGGCATCCTTCCAATCCTGCGGAACCCGTCCAGTGGTCCAGACTGTTGTTATGATGTCATATAGGGCAGTCTGTGCACAAACGCCACCCTCCCTCAGCATTTCGCTTGGGAGATCATCTCTGCCCGCTGCCTTTCCTGGTCTCAGACTCCGGATCGCCTTCAATACTTCCTCAGCAGATGGCACCTCAGCCAGCCACTCACAGGGGGTGACTTCATCCAATATTTGAGGCACCGCAGCCTCAGCAGGGTCATCCTCACTTTGTGCCGCGATGTTTTCCTGGCTGAGGGATTTTCCCTCCCCCAGGACCTCACAGAAATGCTCAGCAAATCTGCGAACCTGTTCCTGGGGGTCAGAAATTGGATCACCGTTTTTTCCCCTAATGATGGTAATAGGTGTGGCGCTGCAGGTTACTTTTTTGATGGAGTTAAATAGAGATTTGTGATCACGGGTCACTGAGGCAGACTCCATCTCCTCAGCAACCCGCGACCACCACCCATCCTTGCAGCGCCTCACGGCTCTCCGAACCTCCGAGCGAAGGCTGCGGTAAGCCTCCTCATTCTCTGACGTGGGATTCTGTAGCCGATGACAGTGGGCCTGTCGCTTTTTCTCAACCATCGTGAACAACTCCTCTGTCATCCAGGGTGTCTGGGGAGGTCTGGACCGCGTACCCAAAGCAGCCATTGCAGCTGCATGAGTCACAGTCCTAAACCTCGCCCATTTACCCTCGACATCAGGAGGAGTCGGGGACGATGCCAATCCCAGCCGCAAGCGATGATGAAATTCTCGCTTGCAACTTTCATCAGATAACTGAGACCAGGCCACTTTAGGTTGGAATGGGGTCCTGGGTGTACACCCACCACCGGAGTGGAAGAATGGCAGGCGCATCTTACAGATGACTAGTCGATGGTCAGAGGGCAGATCAGCTCCACGGTAGGTCCTGGTGTCAAGGACATGGGCTCGCATTCGCTGGTCCGTCACTATGTAGTCCAGCAGATGTTCTTGCTTGGACCCGGCATGCATCCATGATGTTGTGTGGATGCGCCGATGCCGGAACAGCGTGTTGGTAATTACAAGCCCATGGGCTGCACAAAAATCTAGCAGCCTCCTACCGTTGTTATTGAGCTGATCTGGCCCATGCCCTCCAGAGACACACACACACAGACACACGCACAGAGACACACACACAGAGACACACACACACAGAGACACACACACAGAGACACAGAGACACACAGAGACACACACACAGAGACACACAGAGACACACAGAGACACACACACAGAGACACACACACAGAGACACACACACACAGAGACACACACACACAGAGACACACACACAGAGACACACACACAGAGACACACACACAGAGACACACACACAGAGACACACACAGAGACACACATACAGAGACACGCACAGAGACACACACACAGAGACACGCACAGAGACACACACACAGAGACACACACACAGAGAAACACACACACAGACACACACACACAGAGACACACACACGCACAGAGACACACGCACAGAGACACACGCACAGACACACACACACAGAGACACACACAGCGACACACACATACAGAGACACACACACACACACAGAGACACACACAGAGACACACACACACAAACACACACAGAGACACACACACAGACACACACACACAGAGACACACCCACACAGAGACACACACACAGAGACACACGCACAGAGACACACACACACAGTGAGACACACATAGACACATACACAGACACACACAGAAACACACACACAGAGACACACACACACGCACACACGTACACACACTGACACACTTGTACACACGCACCTACACGGAGACACAACCCAGCGCGTAAGGCAGGTCGTTACCCACAATTCCTTCTCATCGGTGCCGTGTTTGCCAATCCGTGTGTGGCCTCTCTTTCTCTCTCCCTCCCCGCCACGTGTCCGCAGGGCCCGCCGGGACCTCCTGGGCCACAGGGCCCCATCGGACAGCCCGGCCCGGCCGTGAGTAACCGCTACACGACCGCGACACGGCAAAGCGTAGCCTCAACACGGCACGCGTGTCCATCGCGTGTCTCCGCGTGTCCCCGCGGTGTGTCCCCGCGCATATCCCCGCGTGTGTCCCCCCTCTGTCCCCAGGGAGCTGATGGGGAGCCAGGCCCCAGAGGGATTCAGGGTCCGTTTGGAGCCAAGGGGGATGAGGGACCCAGAGGGTTCCCCGGGTCACCGGGACCCGTGGGCCTGCAGGTACCCGCAAGTCGCCCGTTTAGTCGCTCGTATCACTCAAGTCACCCGTTCATTCGCTCAGATCGCTCAAATCGCTCGAGCCTCGCACGCTCGCTCCATCGACCGCTCGCCCTGCTCGCTCGCTGCCTTAGTCATGTGATCGCCCGCCCACCCACTCGCTCACTCGGTTACTCGCCAACTCTTTCACTCGCTCGCCTACTCACTCAACTACCCGCTTAGTGACTCACTCACTCACTCACCTACTCTTTCACTCGCTCGCCTACTCACTCAACTACCCACTTAGTGACTCACTCACTCACTCACCTACTCACTCACCTACTCATTCACTCACTCGCCTACTCACTCAACTACTCACTTAGTGACTCAATCACTCACTCAGTTACTCACCAACTCTTTCACTCACTCGCCTACTCACTCAACTACTCACTTAGTGACTCACTCACTCGGTTACTCACCAACTCATTCACTCACTCACCTACTCATTCACTCACTCGCCTACTCACTCAACTACTCACTTAGTGACTCAATCACTCACTCGGTTACTCACCAACTCTTTCACTCACTCGCCTACTCACTCAACTACTCACTTAGTGACTCACTCACTCGCTCACCTACTCATTCACTCACTCCCCTACTCACTCAACTACTCACTTAGTGACTCACCAACTCATTCACTCACTCGTTTAGTCGCTCGTCTCACTCAAGTCACCCGTTCATTCGCTCAGATCGCTCAAATCGCTCAAGCCTCATTGCTCGCACGCTCGCTCCATCGACCGCTCGCCTGCTCGCTCGCTGTGTGTGCGTGGTGTCTATGCGCGCGTACACGTGTGTGTGTGTGTCTGTGCGTGTGTGTGCATACACGTGTGTGTGTGTGTGCGTACACGTGTGTGTGTGTGTGTGTACACGTGTGTACACGTGTGTGTGTGTGTCTGTGTGTAGGGACTTCCCGGGCCAACTGGAGAGAAGGGAGAGAACGGTGACGTTGGTCCCATGGTGAGCGGTCACCCTCCCTCTGCACTCGCACACAACATGACGTAACATGACGTAACATGACGCAACATGACGCAACATGGCACAAAATGACGCAACATGACGCAACATGGCACAAAATGACGCAACATGACGCAACATGACGCAACATGACGCAACATGATGCAACATGGCACAAAATGACGTAACATGACGCAACATGATGCAACATGGCACAAAATGATGCAACATGATGCAACATGGCACAAAATGACGCAACATGATGCAACATGGCACAAAATGACGCAACATGACGCAACATGATGCAACATGGCACAAAATGACGCAACATGATGTAACATGACGCAACATGATGCAACATGGCACAAAATGACGCAACATGACGCAACATGATGCAACATGGCATAAAATGATGCAACATGATGCAACATGATGCAACATGATGCAACATGACGCAACATGACACAACATGATGCAACATGGCACAAAATGACGCAACATGACGCAACATGATGCAACATGATGCAACATGGCACAAAATAACGCAACATGACGCAACATGACGCAACATGGCACAAAATGATGCAACATGACGCAACATGGCACAAAATGACGCAACATGACGCAACATGACGCAACATGATGCAACATGGCACAAAATGACGCAACATGACGCAACATGACGCAACATGATGCAACATGGCACAACATGACGCAACATGACGCAACATGACGCAACATGACGCATAATGATGCAACATGACGCAACATGACGCAACATGACGCAACATGACGCAACATGACGCAACATGGCACAAAATGACGCAACATGACGCAACATGACGCAACATGATGCAACATGGCACAAAATGACGCAACATGACGCAACATGACGCAACATGACGCAACATGACGCATAATGATGCAACATGACGCAACATGACGCAACATGACGCAACATGACGCAACATGGCACAAAATGACGCAACATGACGCAACATGACGCAACATGACGCAACATGGCACAAAATGACGCAACATGACGTAACATGACGCAACATGACGCAACATGATGCAACATGGCACAAAATGACGCAACATGACGCATAATGATGCAACATGACGCATAATGACGCAACATGACACAACGTGACGTCCCTTGTCTCGTGACACAAAGGCAAAAACTCACCACTGGGTGATGCACACAGTGGGGGGGGGGGAGGAGCTTGATGTCCTCCAGCAGCCCCCGCCCACTTTCATCTGACCACGCCCACTCCACAACTGGCCCACTGCCCAGGTAGCCCCGCCCACTGCCCAGGTAGCCCCGCCCACTGCCCAGGTAGCCCCCGCCCATTGCTCGGGGTAGCCCACGCCCACTGCCCAGGTAGCCCACGCCCATTGCTCGGGTAGCCCACGCCCACTGCCCAGGTAGCCCACGCCCATTGCTGGGGTAGCCCCCGCCCATTGCCCAGGTAGCCCCCGCCCATTGCTCGGGTAGCCCCCGCCCACTGCCCAGGTAGCCCCCGCCCATTGCTCGGGTAGCCCACGCCCACTGCCTAGGTAGCCCCCGCCCATTGCTGGGGTAGCTCCGCCCACTGCTCGGCTAGCTCCGCCCACTGTTCAGGTAACTCCGCCCTGTGTCCACGCATTTCAGACTGGAGACAAAATACTGGATGGGGTCTCTCTCATCACCATCACGGTGGCTATGAGATGTTAACTACCTCGCCTGGTCTACAGGAGGTCGTGGGTTCGATCCCGACCCTGACGATGCCTGCTGCTACTGTAGATTTGGAGTCTGCGTGTCTCTCTCTCATCATCATCATCATCATCACGGTGGCTATGAGATGTTAACTACCTCGCCAGGTCTACAGGAGGTCTGTGTCTCTCTCTCATCATCATCATCACGGTGGCTATGAGATGTTAACTACCTCGCCTGGTATACAGGAGGTCTGTGTCTCTCTCATCATCATCATCACGGTGGCTATGAGATGTTAACTACCTCGCCTGGTCTACAGGAGGTCTGTGTCTCTCTAATCATCATCATCACGGTGGCTATGAGGTGTTAACTACCTCGCCTGGTCTACAGGAGGTCTGTGTCTCTCTGTCATCATCATCATCATCACGGTGGCTATGAGATGTTGACTCCCTCGCCTGGCCTACAGGAGGTCTGTGTCTCTCTCTAATCATCATCATCACGGTGGCTATGAGATGTTGACTCCCTCGCCTGGCCTACAGGAGGTCTGTGTCTCTCTCTCATCATCATCACTGTGGCTATGAGATGTTGACTACCTCGGCAGGTCTACAGGAGGTCTGTGTCTCTCTGTCATCATCATCATCACTGTGGCTATGAGATGTTGACTACCTCGCCTGGTCTACAGGAGGTCTGTGTCTCTCTCATCATCATCATCATCATCACGGTGGCTATGAGATGTTGACTACCTCGCCTGGTCTGCAGGATGTCGTGGGCTGCTGCTGTGTGTTTGGTGTTTTCCCTCCGCGTTGAGAGTCGTCGTGCTGGCGGTCTGCTAAAGGCTACACGGGGTGGGGAGGATCTTTGTCTTTGTATTTATACACGTGTGTGTGTGTGTGTGTCTGTGTGTGTGTGTCTGTGTGTGTGTCTGTGTGTGTGTCTGTGTATGTGTCTGTGTGTGTGTCTGTGTGTGTGTCTGTGTGTGTGTGTGTGTGTCTGTGTGTCTGTGTGTGTGTCTGTGTGTGTGTGTGTGTGTCTGTGTGTGTCTGTGTGTGTGTGTGTTTCTGTGTCTGTGTGTGTGTACAGGGTCCCCCCGGCCCCCCTGGGCCACGTGGACCCCAGGGAGCGTCAGGAGCCGACGTGAGTCTCAACGCTGCACACCGCCCACGGCCAACACCGCCAGTGATAGCGATTGTCTGAACCGATCCTAGACACCCCCTCCTAGGTCGACTCAGCCTCAAATGAGTACCCGGTGCGGTGCGTAGTGAACATCGCCAGCACTGGGGGAGACAAAGGCGGCCGGGCGTGGTTGCTGGCCACCCACCCCCTCGTGTGCCACAGTGCCGGTAGCCTTCACAGGCGCTGCTGCTGCTGCTACTCGCTAACAGCACTTGCCCCAATAGTATGTCAAGGCTACACGGGGGATCTTTGCCTTTGTATATGCATGTGTGTGTCTGTGTCTGTGTCTAACAGGGCAGGCATGGACCCCCAGGACCACTCGGACAGCCTGGAACTCCTGGAGATAAGGTAAAGTCAAAAGCTCCACCATCACTACTATCACCATCTCCATCATCACTACCACCATCATCACTACCACTATCACCACTACCACCATCATCATCACCACCACCACCACCACTATCACCACTACCACCATCATCATCACCACCACCACCACCACCACTATCACCACTACCACCATCTCCATCATCACCACCACCACTATCACCACTACCACCATCACCACTATCACCATCATCACCACCACCACTATCACCACTACCACCATCACCACTATCACCATCACCACTATCACCATCTCCACCACTATCACCACCATTATCACCATCACCACCATTATCACCATCACCAGTATCACCATCACCATCATCACCATCACCACTATCACCACTACCACCATCACCACTATCACCACCACCACTATCACCACTACCACCATCACCACCATCATCACCATCACCACCATCATCATCACCATCATCACCACCACCACTATCACCACTACCACCATCACCACCATCATCACCATCATCACCACCACCACTATCACCACTACCACCATCACCACCATCATCACCATCATCACCACCACCACCATCACCACTATCACCATCATCACCACCACCACTATCACCATCACCATCATCACCATCACCACTATCACCATCATCACCACCACCACTATCACCATCACCATCATCACCATCACCACCATCACCATTATCACCATCACCATCATCACCATCACCACTATCACCATCACCATCATCACCACTATCACCATCACCATCATCACCACTATCACCACTACCACCATGACCACTATCACCATCTCCATCATCACCACCACCACTATCACCACTACCACCATCACCACCATCATCACCATCATCACCACCACCACTATCACCACTACCACCATCACCACCATCATCACCATCACCACCATCACCACTATCACCATCACCATCATCACCACCACCACCACTATCACCACTACCACCATCACCACCATCACCATCATCACCACCACCACTATCACCACTATCACCATCTCCACCACTATCACCACCATTATCACCATCATCACCACCACCATTTACCACTACCACCATCACAACCACTACCACCACTACCACCATCACCACTACCACCATCACCACCATCACCATCATCACCACCACCACCACTATCACCACTACCACCATCACCACCATCATCACCATCATCACCACCACCACTATCACCAGTATCACCATCTCCACCACTATCACCATCACCATTACCACTACCACCATCACCACCATCACCACTACCATCATCACCACTATCACCAGTATCACCACCACCACTATCACTATCACCACTAACACCATCATCACCATCTCCACCACTATCATCACCACTATCACCACTATCACCACCACCATCACCACTATCAACAGTATCACCATCACTACTATCACCATCACCACTATCACCACTACCACCATCACCATCACCACCACTACCACCATCACCACTACCATCATCACCACTATCACCAGTATCACCACCACCACTATCACCATCACCACTATCACCACTACCACCATCACCACCATCTCCACCACTACCATCACCACCATCACTACTATCAGCAGTATCACCATCACTACTATCACCACTGTCACCACCACTATTACCAGTGTCACCATCACCACTATCACCTCTATCACCACCACCATCACCACCACTACCACCATCACCACTATCACCACCACCATCACCACTATCACTACCACCATCACCACCACCATCAACACTATCAACAGTATCACCATCACCACTATCATCTCTGTCACCACCATCACCACTATCACCACCACCATCACCACTACAACCACCATCACTACTACCACCATCACTACCATCATCACCACTATCACCACCGCCATCACCACTGCCACTAACACAGTCACCACTATCACCACCACCATCACCACTATTACCATCACCATTACCACCACTTTCAACACCACCACTTTCAACACCACCATTACCACCACCACTACCACCACATCCACGCATGACCGTGTGTGACTGTGTGTGTCGTGCGTGTTGTGTGTGTTGTGCGTGTTGTGTGTGTTGTGTGTGTCGTGTGTGTTGTGTGTGTTGTGTGTGTTGTGTGTGACTGTGCGTGGTGTGTGTGTTGTGTGTGTCGTGTGTGTTGTGCGTGTTGTGTGTGTTGTGTGTGTTGTGTGTGTCGTGTGTGTTGTGTGTGTGTTGTGTGTGTTGTGTGTGTTGTGTGTGTTGTGTGTGACTGTGTGTGTTGTGTGTGACTGTGTGTGTCGTGTGTGTTGTGTGTGTTGTGTGTGTTGTGTGTGACTGTGTGTGTCGTCCGTGTCGTGTGTGTTGTGTGTGTTGTGTGTGACTGTGTGTGTCGTGTGTGTTGTGTGTGTTGTGCGTGTTGTGTGTGTTGTGTGTCTTGTGTGTGACTGTGTGTGTCGTGTGTGTTGTGTGTGTTGTGTGTGTTGTGTGTGACTGTGTGTGTTGTGTGTCTTGTGTGTGACTGTGTGTGTTGTGTGTGTTGTGTGTGACTGTGCGTGTTGTGTGTGTTGTGTGTGTCGTGTGTGTCGTGTGTGTTGTGTGTGTCGTGTGTGTTGTGTGTGTTGTGTGTGTTGTGTGTGTTGTGTGTGACTGTGCGTGTTGTGCGTGTTGTGTGTGTTGTGTGTCTTGTGTGTGACTGTGTGTGTTGTGTGTGTTGTGTGTGACTGTGTGTGTTGTGTGTGTTGTGTGTGTTGTGTGTGTGTTGTGTGTGTTGTGACTGTGTGTGTTGTGTGTGTCGTGTGTGTTGTGTGTGTCGTGTGTGTTGTGCGTGTCGTGTGTGTTGTGTGTGTTGTGTGTGACTGTGTGTGTTGTGTGTGTCGTGTGTGTTGTGTGTGTTGTGTGTGACTGTGTGTGTTGTGCGTGTTGTGTGTGTTGTGTGTGACTGTGTGTGTTGTGTGTGACTGTGTGTGTTGTGTGTGTTGTGTGTGTTGTGCGTGTTGTGTGTGTTGTGTGTTTCGTGTGTGTTGTGTGTGTTGTGTGTGTTGTGTGTGACTGTGTGTGTTGTGTGTGTTGTGTGTGTTGTGTGTGTTGTGTGTGACTGTGTGTGTTGTGTGTGACTGTGTGTGTTGTGTGTGTCGTGTGTGTTGTGTGTGACTGTGTGTGTTGTGTGTGACTGTGTGTGTTGTGTGTTGTGTGTGACTGTGTGTGACTGTGCGTGTCGTGTGTTGTGTGTGTTGTGTGTGTTGTGTGTGACCGTGCGTGTCGTGTGTGTTGTGTATGTTGTGTGTGACTGTGTGACTGTGTGTGTTGTGTGTGACTGTGTGTGTTGTGTGTGACTGTGTGTGTTGTGTGTGTTGTGTGTGTCGTGTGTGTTGTGTATGTTGTGTGTGACTGTGTGACTGTGTGTGTTGTGTGTGACTGTGTGTGTTGTGTGTGACTGTGTGTGTTGTGTGTGACTGTGTGTGACTGTGTGTGTTGTGGGTGTTGTGTGTGACTGTGTGTGACTGTGTGTGTTGTGTGTGTTGTGTGTGACTGTGTGTGTTGTGTGTGACTGTGTGTGTTGTGTGTGACTGTGTGTGTTGTGTGTTGTGTGACTGTGTGTGTTGTGTGTGTGACTGTGTGTGACTGTGTGTGTTGTGTGTGTTGTGTGTGACTGTGCGTGTTGTGTGTGTTGTGTGTGTCGTGTGTGTCGTGTGTGTTGTGTGTGTCGTGCGTGTTGTGTGTGTTGTGTGTGTCGTGTGTGTCGTGTGTGACTGTGCGTGTTGTGCGTGTTGTGTGTGTTGTGTGTCTTGTGTGTGACTGTGTGTGTTGTGTGTGACTGTGTGTGTTGTGTGTGTTGTGTGTGTTGTGTGTGTGTTGTGTGTGTTGTGACTGTGTGTGTTGTGTGTGTCGTGTGTGTTGTGCGTGTCGTGTGTGTTGTGTGTGTTGTGTGTGACTGTGTGTGTTGTGTGTGTCGTGTGTGTTGTGTGTGTTGTGTGTAACTGTGTGTGTTGTGCGTGTTGTGTGTGTTGTGTGTGACTGTGTGTGTTGTGTGTGACTGTGTGTGTTGTGTGTGTTGTGTGTGTTGTGCGTGTTGTGTGTGTTGTGTGTTTCGTGTGTGTTGTGTGTGTTGTGTGTGTTGTGTGTGACTGTGTGTGTTGTGTGTGTTGTGTGTGTTGTGTGTGACTGTGTGTGACTGTGTGTGTTGTGTGTGTTGTGTGTGTCGTGTGTGTCGTGTGTGTCGTGTGTGTTGTGTGTGTCGTGTGTGTTGTGTGTGACTGTGTGTGTTGTGTGTGACTGTGTGTGTTGTGTGTGACTGTGTGTGTTGTGTGTGACTGTGTGTGACTGTGCGTGTCGTGTGTTGTGTGTGTTGTGTGTGACCGTGCGTGTTGTGTGTGTTGTGTGTGACTGTGTGTGTCGTGTGTTGTGTGTGTTGTGTGTGACTGTGTATGTGTTGTGTGTGACTGTGTGTGTCGTGTGTGTTGTGTGTGTTGTGTGTGTGACCGTGTGTGTTGTGTGTGTCGTGTGTGTGACTGTGTGTGACTGTGTGTGTTGTGTGTGTTGTGTGTGACTGTGTGTGACTGTGTGTGTTGTGTGTGTCGTGTGTGTTGTGTATGTTGTGTGTGACTGTGTGACTGTGTGACTGTGTGTGTTGTGTGTGACTGTGTGTGTTGTGTGTGACTGTGTGTGTTGTGTGTGTTGTGTGTGTCGTGTGTGTTGTGTATGTTGTGTGTGACTGTGTGACTGTGTGTGTTGTGTGTGACTGTGTGTGTTGTGTGTGACTGTGTGTGTTGTGTGTGACTGTGTGTGACTGTGTGTGTTGTGGGTGTTGTGTGTGACTGTGTGTGACTGTGTGTGTTGTGTGTGTTGTGTGTGACTGTGTGTGTTGTGTGTGACTGTGTGTGTTGTGTGTGGTGTGTGTTGTGTGACTGTGTGTGTTGTGTGTGTGACTGTGTGTGACTGTGTGTTGTGTGTGTTGTGACTGTGTGTGTGACTGTGTGTGTTGTGTGTGACTGTGTGTTGTGTGTGTTGTGTGTGTGTTGTGTGTGTGTGACTGTGTGTGTTGTGTGTGTTGTGTGTGACTGTGTGTGTTGTGTGTGTTGTGTGTGTTGTCTGTGACTGTGTGTGACTGTGTGTGTTGTGTGTGTTGTGTGTGACTGTGTGTGACTGTGTGTGTTGTGTGTGTTGTGTGTGACTGTGTGTGTTGTGTGTGACTGTGTGTGTTGTGTGTGACTGTGTGTGACTGTGTGTTGTGTGTGACTGTGTGTTGTGTGTGACTGTGTGTGACTGTGTGTGTTGTGGGTGTTGTGTGTGACTGTGTGTGACTGTGTGTGTTGTGTGTGTTGTGTGTGACTGTGTGTGTTGTGTGTGACTGTGTGTGTTGTGTGTGACTGTGTGTGTTGTGTGTGGTGTGTGTTGTGTGACTGTGTGTGTTGTGTGTGTGACTGTGTGTGACTGTGTGTGACTGTGTGTTGTGTGTGTGTTGTGTGTGTTGTGACTGTGTGTGTGACTGTGTGTGTTGTGTGTGACTGTGTGTTGTGTGTGTTGTGTGTGTGTTGTGTGTGTGACTGTGTGTGTTGTGTGTGTTGTGTGTGACTGTGTGTGTTGTGTGTGTTGTGTGTGTTGTCTGTGACTGTGTGTGACTGTGTGTGTTGTGTGTGACTGTGTGTGACTGTGTGTGTTGTGTGTGTTGTGTGTGACTGTGTGTGTTGTGTGTGACTGTGTGTGTTGTGTGTGACTGTGTGTGACTGTGTGTTGTGTGTGACTGTGTGTGTTGTGTGTGACTGTGTGTTGTGTGTGTTGTGTGTGTTGTGTGTGACTGTGTGTGTTGTGTGTGTTGTGTGTGTTGTGTGTGACTGTGTGTGACTGTGTGTGTTGTGTGTGTTGTGTGTGACTGTGTGTGTTGTGTGTGTCGTGTGTGTCGTGTGTGTGACTGTGTGTGTTGTGTGTGACTGTGTGTGTTGTGTGTGTTGTGTGTGTTGTGTGTGACTGTGTGTGACTGTGTGTGTTGTGTGTGTTGTGTGTGACTGTGTGTGTTGTGTGTGTTGTGTGTGACTGTGTGTGACTGTGTGTGTTGTGTGTGTTGTGTGTGTTGTGTGTGACTGTGTGTGACTGTGTGTGTTGTGTGTGTTGTGTGTGACTGTGTGTGTTGTGTGTGACTGTGTGTGACTGTGTGTGTTGTGTGTGTTGTGTGTGACTGTGTGTGACTGTGTGTGTTGTGTGTGTCGTGTGTGACTGTGTGTGTTGTGTGTGACTGTGTGTGACTGTGTGTGTTGTGTGTGAATGTGTGTGTTGTGTGTGTCGTGTGTGTTGTGTGTGACTGTGTGTGACTGTGTGTGTTGTGTGTGACAGGGCGAGCCAGGAGAGGGTGGCCAGGCTGGGCTGTCTGGAGGCCGGGGAGTGAAGGTGAGTTCCCGTGGGGGGCCCTGCAGGAGTTCCTGTGGGGGGCCCTGCAAGAGTTCCCGTGGGGGGCCCTACAGGTGGAGGGATAAGGTCGTGGATTAAACACCGACCCTGATGCCTGCTGTAGATTTGGAGTCTGTGTGTCTCTGTCTCTCATCATCATCAATGTGGCTATGAGATGTTGACTCCCTCGCCTCGTATACAGGAGGTCTGTGTCTCTCTCATCATCATCTCGGTGGCTATGAGATGTTCACTACCTCGCCTGGTATACAGGAGGTCTGTGTCTCTCTCATCATCAGCTCGGTGGTTATGAGATGTTCACTACCTCGCGTGGTATACAGGAGGTCTGTGTCTCTCTCTCATCATCATCACAGTGACTGAGATGTTAACTACCTCGCCTGGTATACAGGAGGTCTGTGTCTCTCTCTCATCATCATCATCACGGTGGCTATGAGATGTTGACTACCTCGCCTGGTACACAGGAGGTCTGTGTCTTTCTCTCTCATCATCATCACGGTGGCTATGAGATGTTCACTACCTCGCCTGGTCTACAGGAGGTCTGTGTCTCTCATCATCATCACGGTGGCTATGAGATGTTGACTACCTCGCCTGGTATACAGGAGGTCTGTGTCTCTCTCATCATCATCATCACGGTGGCTATGAGATGTTGACTACCTCGCCTGGTCTACAGGAGGTCTGTGTCTGTCTCATCATCATCATCATCACGGTGGCTAGGAGATGTTGACTTCCTCTGCCGGTATACAGGAGGTCTGTGTCTCTGTCTCTCATCATCATCATCACTGTGGCTATGAGATGTTGACTACCTCGCCTGGTACACAGGAGGTCTGTGTCTCATCATCACGGTGGCTAGGAGATGTTGACTACCTCGCCTGGTATACAGGAGGTCTGTGTCTCTCTCTCTCATCATCATCACGGTGGCTAGGAGATGTTGACTACCTCGCCTGGTATACCGGAGGTCTGTGTCTCTCATCATCATCATCACGGTGGCTATGAGATGTTGACTACCTCGCCTGGTACACAGGAGGTCTGTGTCTTTCTCTCTCATCATCATCACGGTGGCTATGAGATGTTCACTACCTCGCCTGGTCTACAGGAGGTCTGTGTCTCTCATCATCATCACGGTGGCTATGAGATGTTGACTACCTCGCCTGGTATACAGGAGGTCTGTGTCTCTCTCATCATCATCATCACGGTGGCTATGAGATGTTGACTACCTCGCCTGGTCTACAGGAGGTCTGTGTCTGTCTCATCATCATCATCATCACGGTGGCTAGGAGATGTTGACTTCCTCTGCCGGTATACAGGAGGTCTGTGTCTCTCTCTCTCATCATCATCATCACTGTGGCTATGAGATGTTGACTACCTCGCCTGGTACACAGGAGGTCTGTGTCTCATCATCACGGTGGCTAGGAGATGTTGACTACCTCGCCTGGTATACAGGAGGTCTGTGTCTCTCTCTCTCATCATCATCACGGTGGCTAGGAGATGTTGACTACCTCGCCTGGTATACCGGAGGTCTGTGTCTCTCATCATCATCATCACGGTGGCTATGAGATGTTGACTACCTCGCCTGGTACACAGGAGGTCTGTGTCTCTCTCTCATCATCATCACTGTGGCTATGAGATGTTGACTACCTCGCCCGGTATACAGGAGGTCTGTGTCTCTCTCTCATCATCATCATCACCGTGGCTATGAGATGTTGACTACCTCGCTTGGTGTACAGGAGGTCGTGGTGTGTCTCTCTCTCTCATCATCATCATCACATTAGCTATGAGATGTTAACTACCTCGCCAGGTGTACAGGAGGTCTGTGTCTCTCTCATCATCATCATCACGGTGGCTATGAGATGTTCACTACCTCACCAGCATACAGGAGGTCTGTGTCTCTTTCATCATCATCAAGGTGGCTATGAGATGTTGACTACCTCACCTGGTATACATGAGGTCTGTGTCTCTCTCTCTCATCATCATCACGGTGGCTAAGAGATGTTGACTACCTCGCCTGGTATACAGGAGGTCTGTGTCTGTCTCATCATCATCATCATCACGGTGGCTAGGAGATGTTGACTTCCTCTGCCGGTATACAGGAGGTCTGTGTCTCTGTCTCTCATCATCATCATCACTGTGGCTATGAGATGTTGACTACCTCGCCTGGTACACAGGAGGTCTGTGTCTCATCATCACGGTGGCTAGGAGATGTTGACTACCTCGCCTGGTATACAGGAGGTCTGTGTCTCTCTCTCTCATCATCATCACGGTGGCTATGAGATGTTGACTACCTCGCCTGGTACACAGGAGGTCTGTGTCTCTCATCATCATCATCATCATCACGATGGCTATGAGATGTTGACTACCTCGCCTGGTATACAGGAGATCTGTGTCTCTCTCTCTCATCATCACTGTGGCTATGAGATGTTGACTACCTCGCCCGGTATACAGGAGGTCTGTGTCTCTCTCATCATCATTATCATCATCACGGTGGCTGTGAGATGTTGACTACCTCGCCTGGTCTACAGGAGGTCTGTGTCTCTCTCATCATTATCATCATCAAGGTGTCTATGAGATGTTAACTACCTCGCCTGGTATACAGGAGGTCTGTGTCTCTCTCATCATCATCATCACGGTGGCTATGAGATGTTGACTACCTCGCGTGGTATACAGGAGGTCTGTGTCTCTCTCATCATCATTATCATCATCAAGGTGGCTATGAGATGTTGACTACCTCGCCTGGTCTACAGGAGGTCTGTGTCTCTCTCATCATCATCATCATCAAGGTGGCTATGAGATGTTGACTACCTCGCCTGGTATACAGGAGGTCTGTGTCTCTCTCTCATCATCATCAAGGTGGCTATGAGATGTTGACTACCTCGCCTGGTCTACAGGAGGTCTGTGTCTCTCTCTCATCATCATCAAGGTGGCTATGAGATGTTCACTACCTCGCTTGGTACACAGGAGGTCTGTGTCTCTCTCATCATCATCATCATCATCAAGGTGGCTGTGAGATGTTGACTACCTCGCCTGGTCTACAGGAAGGTCGTGGGTTCGATCCCGACCCTAACAACGCCTGTGCAAGAGAGGCTTGAACATTCTCGGTAGTGTAGCAGCTACGAACCCGGCGTCCCGACTTCGATCCCGGCTCACGGCCAACGCCACTCCGGTGACGATTTTCTGCACCGGTCCCGGGCCTCCCCTAGGTCGACTCGGCCTCAAATGAGTACCTCTGCAGTGGTGAACATCGCTAGCACTGGGGGGAAGACAAAGGCGGCCGGGCGTGGTTGCTGGCCACCCACCCCATCGTAACCTTCACAGGTGGTGCTGCTGCTGCTGCTCGCTACTCGCAGCACTTGCCCCTACGGCGTGTTGAGGCTGCACGGGGGACCTTTGCCTTTGTTGCGTGTGCGTGGCAGGGCCCTCGCGGAGAGAGGGGGGAGAAAGGGGAGGGGGGCAACCCCGGCTCCCCGGGCGGCGCCGGGGCAAAGGGACCCGCTGGCGAGGACGGACCCAAGGGCAACCCGGTAGTGCACACACACACACACAGACACACACACCCTACACACACACATCCTACACACACACACCCTACACACACACATCCTACACACACACACCCTACACACACACATCCTACACACACACACCCTACACACACACACACACAGACACACACACATACATACACCCTACACACACACCCTACATACACACACCCTACACACACACACACACACAGACATACATACATACATACACCCTACACACACACACCCTACACACATACATACACACACCCTACACACACATACATACACACATACACATACACACATACACCCTACACACACACACCCTACACACACACACCCTACACACATACACACACACCCTACACACACACACCCTACACACATACACACACACCCTACACACACATACATACACATACATACACACATACATACACACACACACCCTACACACACCCTACATACACACACCCTACACACACACACCCTACACACACACACCCTACACACACATACAAACACACCCTACACACACACATCCTACACACACCCTACACACACACACAGACACATACATACACATACACACACACATACACACACACATACACACACACACATACGGACA
The DNA here is from genome assembly GCF_048934315.1 of Petromyzon marinus. Classification (NCBI taxonomy): domain Eukaryota; kingdom Metazoa; phylum Chordata; class Hyperoartia; order Petromyzontiformes; family Petromyzontidae; genus Petromyzon; species Petromyzon marinus. Next base: position 6,637,708 of record NC_133740.1, on the reverse strand, counting down.
CACACACACACATATACACACACATACACACACACATACATACACACATACACGTACACACACACGTACACATACACGTACACACACACACGTACACACACACATACACGTACACACACGCACACACACACGTACACGTACACACACACACACGTACACACACACACATACACACGTACACACACACGCACACACACGCACACACACACAAGTACACACACACACGCGTACACACACACACGTACACACACACGTACACACACGTACACACACGCACACACACACACGTACACACACACGCATGCACACACGCACGCACACACACGCACACACACACACGCACACACACGCACACGCACACACACACGCACACGTACACACACACACACACGCACACACACACACACGTACACACACACACGTACACACGTACACACACACACACGTACACATGCACGTACATACGCACGCGTACACACGCACACACGTACACACACACGCACGCACACACGTGTACGCACACACACGCACACACGCACACGTACACACACACACACACGTACACACACACACGCACACACACACGCACACACGCACACGTACACACACACACACACACGCGCACACACACACACGCGTACACACGCACGCGTACACACACACTCAACAACAGCCGCCATTCGCCAGTAAGTGGCGGTGATACCACCACGACGCCTGTGCCAGGCTAGGTGCACTTTGAGGCAATCACGTGACGTGTCGAAAGCTCGCTGACAGCAGGTCACGTGACAGAGCCTGCAGCTGCCACGTGTTCACTGACTGAGATGACCGTCAAATGGACCACCTGTGCCACCCGCTGTGCCAGGCTAGGTGCATTAGGTCACGGGACAGACCCTGCAGGTGCCACGTGTTCACTGACTGAGATGACCGTCAGATGCACCACCTGTGCCACCCGCTGTGCCAGGCTAGGTGCAGGAGCTCACGGGACAGACCCTGCAGGTGCCACGGGTTGACTGACTGAGATCACTGGCAGATGCGCCACCTGTGCCACCCACTGTGCCAGGCTAGGTGCATGAGGTCACAGGACAGAATCTGCAGGTGCTACGTGTTCACTGACTGAGATGACCGTCAGATGCACCACCTGTGCCACCCGACTGTGCCAGGCTAGGTGCATGAGGTCACAGGACAGAACCTGCAGGTGCTACGTGTTGACTGACTGAGATGACGGGCAGATGCACCACCTGTGCCACCCGCTGTGCCAGGCTAGGTGCATTTTATCCACCCAGCGCTCTGCTCATTGTTTATCCCGACCCTGACGATTCCAGCTTCTATTTGAAGTCTGCGTCTCTCTCATCATCATCATCATCACGGTGGCTATGAGATGTTGACTACCTCGCCCGGTCTACAGGAGGTCGTGGGTTCGATCCCGACCCAGACGATGCCTCTACTGCTGCTGTATATTTGGAGTCTGCGTCTCTCTCATCATCATCATCACGGTGCCTAGGAGATGTTAACTACCTCGCCCGGTCTACAGGAGGTCGTGGGTTCCATCCCGACCCAGACGATGCCTGCTGCTGCTGCTGTAGATTTGGAGTCTGCGTGTCTCTCTCATCATCATCATCACGGTGGCTATGAGATGTTGACTACCTCGCCTGGTATGCAGGAGGTCGTGGGTTCGATCCCGACCCTGACGATGCCTGCTGCTGCTGCTGTAGATTTGAAGTCTGCGTCTCTCTCATCATCATCATCATCATCACGGTGGCTATGATATGTTGACTACCTCGCCTGGTCTACAGGAGGTCGTGGGTTCGATCCCGACCCTGACGATGCCTGCTGCTGCTGCTGTAGAATTGGAGTTTGCGTGTCTCTCTCATCATCATCATCATCACGGTGGCTATGAGATGTTAACTACCTCGCCCGGTCTACAGGAGGTCGTGGGTTCCATCCCGACACTGACGATGCCTCTACTGCTCTATTTTGTGGAGACCTCCGGTCTTTTGCCCCCTCCACATTCACAGTCGACGTCGCACGTTCAGAGTGTTTGGGCCCTCTCACCATTACGTGTGCCCAGGTCAGCGTGGAACCAACCAACCATGCTCAGCGGGGAACCAACCGTTCCCTGTTTGAATGAAAATAGTTTGCGGGTTTCGTAGCTAGGAGCGGGGTCGCTCCTCTCCGCCCGGAGGGCGATTGCCTCCTGCCGACCAGCAAGGAAGCGTCGTTCACCACACCCAACATGAGACACGGGCACTCACTTGCGCGCGTGCGTTCTGTGTCCCGTGTCTGTGTGTGTGTGTGTGTCTGTCTGTCTGTCTGTACAGGGCCCGGTTGGATTCCCCGGGGACACAGGACCCAGGGGAGAGGTTGGATCCCCGGTAAGGTCCTGCCTCCACCACCTCCTTCTCCCCCCTCCTTCTCCCCCCACCCCCCTCCTCCTCCTCCTCCTCCCTCTTCCTCCCTCCCCCCTCCTCCTCCTCACTTCTCCTCACTCCATTCACACTCCACTCACACCCAGACAGAGCTCCACTCACACCCAGACAGAGAATCCACTCACACCCAGACAGAGCTCCACTCACACCCAGACAGAGCTCCACTCACACCCAGACAGAGCTCCACTCACACCCAGACAGAGCTCCACTCACACCCAGACAGAGCTCCACTCACACCCAGACAGAGCTCCACTCACTCCCAGACAGAGCTCCACTCACACCCAGACAGAGCTCCACTCACACCCAGGCAGAGCTCCACTCACACTCAGACAGAGCTCCACTCACACCCAGACAGAGCTCCACTCACACCCAGACAGAGCTCCACTCACACCCAGACAGAGCTCCACTCACACCCAGACAGAGCTACACTCACACCCAGACAGAGGTCCACTCCCCACTCAGACAGAGCTCCACTCACACCCAGACAGAGCTCCACTCACACCCAGACAGAGCTCCACTCACACCCAGACAGAGCTCCACTCACACTCAGACAGAGCTCCACTCACACTCAGACAGAGCTCCACTCACACCCAGACAGAGCTCCACTCACACCCAGACAGAGCTCCACTCACACCCAGACAGAGCTCCACTCACACCCAGACAGAGCTCCACTCACACCCAGACAGAGCTCCACTCACACCCAGACAGAGCTCCACTCACACCCAGACAGAGCTCCACTCGCACCCAGACAGAGCTCCACTCGCACCCAGACAGAGCTCCACTCACACCCAGACAGAGCTCCACTCGCACCCAGACAGAGCTCCACTCGCACCCAGACAGAGCTCCACTCACACCCAGACAGAGCTCCACTCACACCCAGACAGAGCTCCACTCACACCCAGACAGAGCTCCACTCACACCCAGACAGAGCTCCACTCTCACACCCAGACAGAGCTCCACTCACACCCAGACACCCGTGCACTCCCATAGGTGACGCTGCTTGCTCACAGCACTTGCCCCAACAGTCCGTTAAGGCTACACGGGGGATCTTTGTCTTTGCCCAGGGTCAAGATGGAGCTCCTGGAGAGAAAGGAGAGGATGGTGAACAAGGACAGACTGTAAGCTGTGCTCACCTCACCACTCACCACCACCTCACCACTTTGTGTGTGTGTCTGTGTGTGTGTCTGTGTGTGTGTACGTGTGTGTGTGGGGAGCGATAGTGTAGCGGTTAGCGCTACGCTGCGCTATGAACCCGGCGACCCGGGTTCGATTCCCGCTCACGGCCAACACCGGTGACGATTATCTGAACCGGTCTCGGGCCTCTGCTAGGTCGACTCAGCCTCAAATGAGTACCTGGTGCGGTGTGTAAACATTGCCACTAGGGAGACAAAGGTGGTCGGGCGTGGTGCTGGCCACCCACCCCCTCGTGTACCGTTCCGGCCTTTCATAGGTGCTCGCTAACAGCACTTGCCCCTACAGTCTGTTAAGGCTACACGGGGGATCTTTGTCTTTGTCTGTGTGTCTACGTTCATATGTGTGTCTGTGTGTGCACCTGCAGGGTTCTCCAGGTGTGACTGGTGAAGCTGGCCTGCCTGGGCCTACAGGAAAGAGGGTGTGTACAGCACACACAGCACACAGCACACACAGCACAGCACACACAGCGCACACGAACAGCACAACAACTACAACAACAACAGCAACCGACAATCGCCGCAAAGTGGCGGTGACGTCACCACGGCACTCGTGCCAGGCCATGTGCACCCTGAGGCCACGTGAAGTGTCGAACGCCCGCTGGCAGGTCACGGGGCAGACCCAGGTGCCACGGGTCGACTGACTGAGATGACTGGCTGATGCACCACCTGTACCCCCTACTGTGCCAACCTGCTGTGCTTTAGCCACCCGGCGCTCCGCTCGTTGGTGTGAGCGTCGCTCCTCCGCCCTCCGTTGTTGTTGGAGGGCGACTGCCTCCAACTGCCCAGTAGCGTCCTTCACGAGCCTCCTCCACAGAGGCCGATCTTGACACCGCTGGTACCGGTCATCGGCAAGTCCACTCAGCTCCACGTCCTCCTGTACCACATCACTCCATCTCATCTCTAGCCTGTGCCGTGTCCATTTAGCCCTCTATATGGCCAAACAAAAGCTGTTTGGGCATGCGGTGAATGGGCATGTGGGCTAGGCAGGCCAGCCTGAATGTTTCTAACTGGCGAAGATGTTCCATTAGGGGTGTCCACGTTTCACAAGCGTAGAGAAGGGAGGGCATGACCGTGGCCAAGAAGCCCCGAAGCTTCGTGCGGAGCGACAGACCAGGTAGCTTCCACACAGCGTTACGCAGGCAATGAAGAGTTAATGTCGCTCGACTGATTCGGAGTGAGACCTCTGCTGTCAAACCGGAACCAGTCATAAGCACACTGCCCAGGTATGGGAAACTCTCCACTCTCTCCACAACAGCCCCATCACCAATTGGGAGTTGTGGGGGTGGAGTGTCCGATTGTACAAAATACCCAGGCAGGTGCTTAGTTTTGGTGGGGCTGATGGTAAGACCCCACCTCTTAGTGGCACGCTCCAGGTTCAACAGCAGCGCCTCCAACATAACATGGTTGCGCAATAGGGTGCCATCCCTTGACCGCACACA
>NC_133740.1:6625150-6627650 GCF_048934315.1 Petromyzon marinus | reverse complement strand
CACTTCGCCAAACTGCCTGTCACACATCTGAGCACAAAGTGCCTCCTGGTGTATAATGCAATGGAAACTTAGGATGGGTCTATTTTCATGTTCACGGAGAAGCGCCACAAATGCTTTGTTTTTCCCCACCATACACGGAGCACCATCAGTACACACTGAGAGAAGTTTATACATAGGTAGACTTTTTTCTTGAGCAAACTCCATGAAAGACTTGAATAAATCCTCACCTCTTGTGGACCCTTTTAATGGCTGAACAGCAAGACTTTCTTCGCGCAGTGTGTCACCAACAGCATATCTTGCAATCACGCTGAACTGCGACAAATGGCTCACATCTGTTGACTCATCCAAAGCCAGAGAAAAGAACGGCGCTGCATTTATGTCCTTCACTTGCGTTTCCTCCACTTTGTTTGCCATCACGATGGTACGATCATGAACAGTTCTTGCCGACAGAGGCATGTCTTGTATCCGTTTGATTATCTTGTCTTTGTTCGGAAGATCATCAAAAAGTTCATTGGCTACATCCAGCATGAACGTTTTAGCATACTCGCCATCTGTGAATGGTTTTCCATTCCTCACTATTGCTAAAGAACCAGCAAAGCTAGCCGAATTATAGTCACCTTGCCGGGTCCATACGCGGAGTTGCTGCTGGCTAGCTTGCACCCTGCTCAGCTCTTGGCACGCTTTCTTTCTGCTGTCTCCCGCAGGGTATTTTGATGCAAAGGTAGCGTGGCGCGTGTCGAAGTGCCGCTTTACATTCGACCGTTTCAACGATGTAATTTTGTCATTGCAAATTAGACACACCGCAGAACCCGCTCTCTCCACAAAGGCGAATTCTTCGGTCCATTCGTCCTGAAATGTACGATACTCGTCGTCTTTTTTTCTTTTCGCCATCTTCTTCGTCGAAGGGTTAGCTTTGAGCTAATGACCGAGCAGACGCAGTCTCAGACTGATTCAAAAGGGGGCGTTTACCTGTTTTACCCAGCAACGGCAAACGTAGGCCAGTATCATCCAATTAAAATAATGGACAATTGCTCCTGCAGCCCTGAACAGGACATGCGCAGTGAAAAATCGATGGATGGATTAAAACAAGTGAGAATATTTTGTTTTATCTGCGAGCCATATGCAATCATCAAAAGAGCCACATCTGGCTCGCGAGCCATAGGTTCCCGACCCCTGCACTACACTATACACTACTATACACTACTATACACTACACTATACACTACTATACACTACTATACACTACACTATACACTACTATACACTACACTATACACTACTATACACTACACTATACACTATACTATACACTACACTATACACTACACTACACACTACACTATACACTACTATACACTACACTATACACTACACTATACACTACTATACACTACACTATACACTACTATACACTACACTATACACTACTATACACTACACTATACACTACTATTCACTACACTATACACTACACTATACACTACTATACACTACTATACACTACACTATACACTACACTATACACTACTATACACTACACTATACACTACTATACACTACACTATACACTACTATACACTACACTATACACTACACTATACACTACACTATACTATACACTACACTATACACTACTATACACGACACACTCTGTGTCTCTGTGTGTGTCTCTGTTTGTGCGTGTGTCTGTGTGTGTCTCTGTGTCTATCTGTGTCTCTGTGTGTGTGTCTCACTGTGTCTCTGTGTGTGTGTGTGTGTCTCTGTGTGTATGTCTCTGTGTGTCTGTGTCTGTGTCTCACTGTGTCTCTGTGTGTGTCTGTGTGTGTGTGTGTGTCTCACTGTATCTCTGTGTGTGTGTCTCTGTGTGTGTGTGTCTCACTGTATCTCTGTGTGTGCGTCTCTGTGTCTCTGTGTTTGTCTCACTGTGTCTCTGTATGTGTCTCACTGTGTCTCTGTATCTGTGTGTGTGTCTCTGTGTCTCTGTGTGTCTCACTGTGTCTCTGTATCTCTGTGTGTGTGTCTGTGTGTGTGTCTCTGTATGTGTCTCTGTGTCTCTCTTTGTCTCTGTGTGTGTGTTTCTGTGTGTCTCTGTGTGTGTCTCACTGTGTGTCTCTGTGTCTCTGTGTGTGTCTCACTGTGTCTCTGTATGTGTCTCACTGTGTCTCTGTGTGTCTCACTGTGTCTCTGTATCTCTGTGTGTGTGTCTGTGTGTGTGTGTCTCTGTATGTGTCTCTGTGTCTCTCTGTGTCTCTGTGTGTGTGTTTCTGTGTGTGTCTCTGTGTCTCTGTGTGTGTCTCACTGTGTGTCTCTGTGTCTCTGTGTGTGTCTCACTGTGTCTCTGTGTGTGTCTCTGTGTGTCTCACTGTGTCTCTGTGTCTCTGTGTGTGTCTCTGTGTCTCTGTGTGTGTCTCTGTCTGTGTCTCACTGTGTCTCTGTGTGTGTGTTTCTGTGTCTCTGTGTGTGTGTCTCTGTGTCTCTGTGTGTGTCTCTGTGTCTCTGT
>NC_133740.1:6615150-6620150 GCF_048934315.1 Petromyzon marinus | reverse complement strand
GGTGGGGCCACCTCCGCGGTGGGGCCAGGTACAGAGAGGCCTGATCCCAACAGGCCCGTCCGGGAACAAACACAGCACGTGGTGGGCTTGCTGGTTGAGTGTGGATGTGTGTGTGTGTGTCTGTGTGTCTGTGTGTGTGTGTCTGTGTGTGTGTGTGTGTGTCTGTGTGTGTGTCTGTGTGTGTGTCTGTGTGTGTGTGTGTCTGTGTGTGTGTGTCTGTGTGTGTGTCTGTGTGTGTGTGTCTGTGTGTGTGTGTCTGTGTGTGTGTGTGTCTATGTGTGTGTGTCTGTGTGTCTGTGTGTGTGTGTCTGTGTGTGTGTGTGTCTGTGTGTGTGTCTGTGTGTGTGTGTGTGTGTCTGTGTGTGTCTGTGTGTGTGTCTGTGTGTGTGTGTGTGTCTGTGTCTATGTGTGTGTGTGTGTGTCTGTGTGTGTGTGTGTGTCTGTGTGTGTGTCTGTGTGTGTCTGTGTGTGTGTCTGTGTGTGTGTGTGTCTATGTGTGTGTGTGTCTGTGTGTGTGTCTGTGTGTGTGTGTCTGTGTGTCTGTGTGTGTCTATGTGTGTGTGTGTGTGTCTGTGTGTGTGTTTGTGTGTGTGTGTGTGTATGTCTGTGTTTGTGTGTGTCTGTGTGTCACTGTGTGTGTCTGTGTGTGTGTCTGTGTGTGTGTGTCTGTGTGTGTGTCTGTGTGTGTGTCTGTGTGTGTGTGTCTGTGTGTGTGTGTCTGTGTGTGTGTCTGTGTGTGTGTGTGTGTCTGTGTGTGTGTGTCTGTGTGTGTGTGTCTGTGTGTGTGTCTGTGTGTGTGTCTGTGTGTGTGTCTGTGTGTCTGTGTGTGTGTCTGTGTGTGTCTGTGTGTGTGTCTGTGTGTGTGTCTGTGTGTTACTGTGTGTGTCTGTGTGTGTGTGTCTGTGTGTGTGTGTCTGTGTGTGTGTCTGTGTGTGTGTCTGTGTGTGTGTGTCTGTGTCTGTGTGTGTGTCTGTGTGTCACTGTGTGTGTCTGTGTGTGTGTCTGTGTGTCTATGTGTGTGTGTGTCTGTGTGTGTGTCTGTGTCTGTGTGTGTGTGTCTGTGTGTGTGTGTCTGTGTGTGTGTGTGTCTGTGTGTGTCTGTGTATGTGTGTGTCTGTGTATGTGTGTGTGTCTGTGTGTGTCTGTGTGTGTGTGTCTGTGTGTCTGTGTGTGTGTCTGTGTGTGTGTCTGTGTGTGTGTGTGTCACTGTGTGTGTGTCACTGTGTGTGTGTCACTGTGTGTCTGTGTGTGTGTGTCTGTCTGTGTGTGTGTCACTGTGTGTGTGTGTCTCTGTGTGTGTGTGTGTCACTGTGTGTGTGTGTCACTGTGTGTATCTGTGTGTCACTGTGTGTGTGTGTCACTGTGTGTGTCCGTCACAGGGAATTCCAGGCCCGGCTGGGCCATCTGGCCCTGGAGGATCCGCTGGCCACCCTGTGAGCACAACACGCACAGCACACCACACACAGCACACCACACACAGCACACCACACACATCATACACACAGCACACCACACACATCATACACACAGCACACCACACACACAGCACACCACACACAGCACACCACACACATCATACACAGCATACCACACACAGCACACAACACACACAGCACACCACACACAGCACACCACACACATCATACACACAGCACACCACACACATCATACACACAGCACACCACACACACAGCACACCACACACAGCACACCACACACACCACACACAGCACACCACACACACCACACACAGCACACCACACACAGCACACCACACACATCATACACACACCACACACAGCACACCACACACATCATACACACAGCACACTACACACATCATACACACACCACATACATAATACACACAGCACACCACACACATCATACACACACCACACACAGCACACCACACACAGCACACCACACACAGCACACCACACACATCATACACACACCACACACAGCACACCACACACAGCACACCACACACAGCACACCACACACAGCACACACATTATATACACACCACACACAGCACACCACACACATCATACACACAGCACACTACACACATCATACACACACCACATACATAATACACACAGCACACCACACACATCATACACACACCACACACAGCACACCACACACAGCACACCACACACAGCACACCACACACATCATACACACACCACACACAGCACACCACACACAGCACACCACACACAGCACACCACACACAGCACACACATTATATACACACCACACACAGCACACCACACACAGCACACCACACCACACATACCACACACACATACCACGCACACACCACGCAGACACCACGCACACACCACACACACCACACACACATCACAGACATCACGCACACACCACACACACACCACACACACACCACACACACCACGCACACACCACACACACCACACACACATCACAGACATCACGCACACACCACACATACCACAGACACCCCATACACACCACACATACCACACACACATACCACACACACACCACGCACACACCACACACACCACACACACATCACAGACATCACGCACACACCACACACACCACACACACCACACACACCACGCACACACCACACACACACCACACACCCCACATACACCACACACACACCACACATACACACACCACGCACACACCACACACACCACACACACATCACAGACATCACGCACACACCACACACACCACACACACCACGCACACACCACACACACACACCACACACACCACACACACCACACACACCACGCACACACCACACACACACCACACACACCACACACACACCACACACACCACACACATCACACACACCACACACGGTATACCACGCACTTCATACCATGATGTCGGATTGCTGGGTTTGTAGCGCAGTGCGCTAACCGCTGCACCACTGCTCACCATATCCCCGTGTCTCCACGTGTCTCCCTGTGTCTCCGTGTGTGTCTCTCTGTGTGTCTGTGTGTTTTTGTGTGTGTGTCTCTGCGTGTTTATCTGTGTCTCTCTGTGCGTGTGTCTCTGTGTGTCTCTCTGTGTGTCTCTCTGTGCGTGTCTCTGTCTCTCTGTGCGTGTCTCTGTGTGTGTGTCTCTGTGTGTCTCTCTGTGCGTGTCTCTGTGTGTGTGTCTCTGTGTTTCTCTGTGCGTGTGTCTCTGTGTGTGTCTCTGTGTGTCTCTCTGTGCGTGTCTCTCTGTGCGTGTGTCTCTGTGTGTGTCTGTGTGTCTCTGTGCATGTGTCTCTGTGTGTCTCTCTGTGTGTCTCTCTGTGCGTGTGTCTGTGTGTGTGTTTCTGTATGTGTGTCTGTGTGTGTCTGTATGTGTCTCTGTGTGTGTGTCTGTGTGTGTCTCTGTGCGTGTGTCTCTGTGTGTGTGTCTGTGTGTGTCTCTGTGTGTGTGTGTCTGTGTGTGACTCTGTGCGTGTGTCTCTGTGCATGTGTCTCTGTGTGTCTCTGTGTGTTTCTGTGTGTGTCTCTGTGTGTCTCCCTGTGTGTGTCTCTGTGTGTGTCTCTGTGTGTCTCTGTGTGTTTCTCTGTGTGTCTCTCTGTGCATGTGTTTCTGTGCGTGTGTTTGTGTGTCTCTCTGTGCGTGTGTCTCTGTGTGTGTGTCTGTGTGTCTCTCTGTGCGTGTGTCTCTGTGCGTGTGTCTGTGTGTCTCTCTGTGCGTGTGTCTCTGTGTGTCTCTCTGTGCGTGTGTCTCTGTGTGTCTCTGTGCGTGTTTCTCTGTGTGTGTGTCTGTGTGTGTCTCTCTGTGTTTCTCTGTGCGTGTTTCTCTGTGTGTCTCTCTGTGCGTGTGTCTCTGTGTGTGTGTCTGTGTGTGTCTCTGTGTGTGTCTCTGTGTGTGTCTCTGTGTGTGTGTCTGTGTGTGTCTCTGTGTGTGTCTCTGTGTGTCTCTGTGTGTGTCTCTGTGTGTCTCTGTGTGTCTCTGTGTGTGTCTCTGTGTGTCTCTCTGTGTGTGTCTCTGTGTGTGTCTCTGTGTGTGTGTCTCTGTGTGTCTCTGTGTGTCTCTCTGTGTGTGTCTCTGTGTGTGTCTCTGTGTGTGTCTCTGTGTGTGTGTCTGTGTGTATCTCTGTGTGTGTCTCTGTGTGTCTCTGTGTGTGTCTCTTTGTGTGTCTCTGTGTGTCTCTGTGTGTGTCTCTGTGTGTGTGTCTGTGTGTGTCTCTGTGTGTGTCTCTGTGTGTCTCTGTGTGTGTCTCTGTGTGTCTCTGTGTGTGTTTCTGTGTGTATCTCTGTGTGTCTCTGTGTGTGTCTCTGTGTGTGTCTGTGTGTGTTTCTGTGTGTATCTCTGTGTGTCTCTGTGTGTGTCTCTGTGTGTCTCTGTGTGTGTCTCTGTGTGTGTCTCTGTGTGTGTGTCTGTGTGTGTCTGTGTGTGTTTCTGTGTGTATCTCTGTGTGTCTCTGTGTGTGTCTCTGTGTGTCTCTGTGTGTGTCTCTGTGTGTGTCTCTGTGTGTGTCTCTGTGTGTCTCTGTGTGTGTTTCTGTGTGTATCTCTGTGTGTCTCTGTGTGTGTCTCTGTGTGTGTCTGTGTGTGTTTCTGTGTGTATCTCTGTGTGTCTCTGTGTGTGTCTCTGTGTGTATCTCTGTGTGTCTCTGTGTGTGTCTCTGTGTGTGTCTCTGTGTGTCTCCGCGTGTCTCTGACCAGGGTGCTCCAGGACCAAAGGGAGCTAAAGGTGCATCGGTGAGTGTGCGCACAAACACACGTGTACACACACACACACACGTGTACACACACACACACACGTGTACACACACACACACACGTGTACACACACACACGTGTACACACACACACACACGTGTACACACACACACACGTGTACACACACACACACGTGTACACACACACACACACGTGTACACACACACACGTGTACACACACGTGTACACACACACACGTGTACACACACACACGTGTACACACACACACACACGTGTACACACACACGTGTA
>NC_133740.1:6560150-6610150 GCF_048934315.1 Petromyzon marinus | reverse complement strand
ACTCACTTACACACTCACACATACACTCACACACACACTCACTTACACACTCACTCACACACTCACACACACACTCACTTACACACTCACACACACATACACACACACGCACGCAGACAACAACAACACGCGGACACGCACGCGTGGACACACACAGACACAGAGACACACGTACAAAGACAAAGATCCCCCATATAGGCTGTAACAGACTGTAGGGGCAAGTGCTGTTAGCGAGCACCTATGAAGGCCGGTAACGGCACACGAGGGGGTGGGTGGCCAGCACCACGCCCGACCGCCTTTGTCTCCCCCAGTGGCGATGTTTACTACACACCGCACCAGGTACTCATTTGAGGCTGAGTCGACCTAGGGGAGGCCCAGGACCGGTTCAGATAATCGTCACTGGCGGTGTTGACCGTGAGCGGGAATCGAACTCGTCGATGATGATGATGAAGATGAAGATGATGACGGTGAAGATGATTACGATGGTGACGATGATGATGATGATGACGATGATGATGACGATGAAGATGATTATGATGGTGACGATGATGATGACGACGATGATGATGATGATGACGATGATTACGATAACGCTGACGACGACGATGACGATGATGGAGTCGATGATCGCCGTGACGACGATGACGACGATGACGGTGTTGACGACGACGACGACGACGACGATGACGACGACGATGACGATGATCGCCGTGACGATGATGACGACGATGATGACGGTGTTGTTGACGACGACGATGATGACGACGACGACGGAGTCGATGATCGCCGTGACGACGATGACGACGATGACGGTGTTGACGATGACGACGACGATGACGATGATGGAGTCGGTGATCGCCGTGACGACGATGTTGACGACGACTACGACGGCGACGACGGCGGTGATGATGATCGCCGTGACGACGACTGCTACGACTATGACGACGATGAGAGTTGTCCTCGTGCCCCCCCCCCCACCGCCCCACCGCCCCCCGCCCCCCCCCCCCCTACAGGGGAGTACTTCATCGACCCCAACCAGGGCTGCGCTGGGGACGCGTTCAAGGCGTTCTGCAACTTCACAGCGGGCGGGGAGACCTGCCTGTTCCCCGAGAAGACCTCCTCCGTGGTGAGCCATGGCCAGCGCTGCTCACCGCTCTGGTGGTGCTGGCGAGGGCGGGGGGCCCCACGTGAGGAGCCCCCCCCCCTCCCACCCACCCACCCACCCACCCCGCCACGTGAATTGAAACTAAAAAAATTGGATTTCGAATTGAAGCTTTCGTGACTGCGAGGATTCATCTTCTTTGGTTCTTTCGGTAAAGTCACCACCACCACCACCACGTAGAATGAGATGTAAAATAATACATTGATCAAGTAAAATAACGCAATAACATTCTCACAGTGAGAATAAATTGATCAAATGAAATAACACAATGAAATTCTCACTGTGAGAATATTATTATTATTGTGTTATTTTGTTTTGTCAATTTTATTATTGCTTTCGGTAAAGTCATCACGTGGGTAGAAAAATCAATTAAATCGCGACGTCTCGGCCACAACACAAGGGACAAGACTGTCTGGTAGGACAGCGCTGTCCCACCAGACAGTCTCGTCCCTTCACCTGATGAAGGCCGCTTGTGTTGTGGCCGAAACGTCGTGAGAATATTATTATTATTATCGTGTTATTTTATTTTATCAATTTGTTATTTGATTCTCATTCTACGTGGTGGTGGTGGTGGTGGTGACTTTACCGAAAGAACCAAAGAAGATGAACAATTGGAGTTTGTCAATCTGGAGCGGTGGTTTCACGTAGACCTTTTACTGCTCCCCTCGTTCCCTCTCCGCCTGATGAAGGCCGCTTGCCTTGGAATCGAAAGGTCGTGGGGTTTTTTGGTTTCATTGTTTTCAATTATTTATTTGTTTGACTTTTTTTTTGTATTATCGCGTTTTTTTTTTTGTTGCTTTAATTATTTTTTTTAAAAAATGTTTAATTTATTATTGTTATTATTTTAAATCTATGTGGCTTTACCCAAAGACCCATAGAATATAAAGATGATAAGCCACGTGGTAGAGCGGCTATCATTTTCGATGGCTACGTCGGGCTTCTGAAAAACAGAGCTACATATAGCTCGGTGGGGCTTTAATCTGGTGGAACAAAAAAACAGTTCATAGTTTTGTTCACTTAAATCGGCCACTGTGCCCTCTGCTGTGAAGTGTCAATACCCCTGTGTTGTGAAGTGTCAATACCCCTGTGTTGTGAAGTGTCAATACCCCTGTGTTGTGAAGTGTCAATACCCCTGTGTCCTGTGTTGTGAAGTGTTAATACCCCTGTGTTGTGAAGTGTCATTACCCCTGTGTTGTGAAGTGTCAATACCCCTGTGTTGTGAATTGTCAATACCCCTGTGTCCTGTGTTGTGAAGTGTTAATACCCCTGTGTTGTGAAGTGTCATTACCCCTGTGTTGTGAAGTGTCAATACCCCTGTGTTGTGAAGTGTCAATACCCTGTGTTGTGAAGTGTCATTACCCTGTGTCCTGTGTTGTGAAGTGTCAATACCCCTGTGCTGTGAAGTGTCAATACCCCTGTGTGTGAAGTGTCAATACCCCTGTGTCCTGTGTTGTGAAGTGTCAATACCCCTGTGTTGTGAAGTGTCAATACCCCTGTGATGTGAAGTGTCAATACCCCTGTGCCCTCTGCTGTGAAGTGTCAATACCCCTGTGTTGTGAAGTGTCAATACCCCTGTGTTGTGAAGTGTCAATACCCCTGTGTTGTGAAGTGTCAATACCCCTGTGTTGTGAAGTGTCAATACCCCTGTGTTGTGAAGTGTCAATACCCCTGTGTTGTGAAGTGTCAATACCCCTGTGTTGTGAAGTGTCAATACCCCTGTGTCCTGTGTTGTGAAGTGTTAATACCCCTGTGTTGTGAAGTGTCATTACCCCTGTGTTGTGAAGTGTCAATACCCCTGTGTTGTGAAGTGTCAATACCCCTGTGTCCTGTGTTGTGAAGTGTTAATACCCCTGTGTTGTGAAGTGTCATTACCCCTGTTTTGTGAAGTGTCAATACCCCTGTGTTGTGAATTGTCAATACCCCTGTGTCCTGTGTTGTGAAGTGTTAATACCCCTGTGTTGTGAAGTGTCATTACCCCTGTGTTGTGAAGTGTCAATACCCCTGTGTTGTGAAGTGTCAATACCCTGTGTTGTGAAGTGTCATTACCCTGTGTCCTGTGTTGTGAAGTGTCAATACCCCTGTGCTGTGAAGTGTCAATACCCCTGTGTTGTGAAGTGTCAATACCCCTGTGTTGTGAAGTGTCAATACCCCTGTGTTGTGAAGTGTCAATACCCCTGTGTTGTGAAGTGCCAATACCCCTGTGTCCTGTGTTGTGAAGTGTCAATACCCCTGTGCTGTGAAGTGTCAATACCCCTGTGTTGTGAAGTGTCATTACCCCTGTGTTGTGAAGTGTCAATACCCCTGTGTTGTGAAGTGTCAATACCGTGTGTTGTGAAGTGTCAATACCCCTGTGTCCTGTGTTGTGAAGTGTCAATACCCCTGTGTTGTGAAGTGTCAATACCCCTGTGTCCTGAGTTGTGAAGTGTCAATACCCCTGTGTCCTGTGTTGTGAAGTGTCAATACCCCTGTGTCCTGTGTTGTGAAGTGTCAATACCCCTGTGTTGTGAAGTGTCAATACCCCTGTGTCCTGAGTTGTGAAGTATCAATACCCCTGTGTTGTGAAGTGTCAATACCCCTGTGTCCTGTGTTGTGAAGTGTCAATACCCCTGTGTCCTGTGTTGTGAAGTGTCATTACCCCTGTGCTGTGAAGTGTCAATACCCCTGTGTCCTGTGTTGTGAAGTGTCAATACCCCTGTGCTGTGAAGTGTCAATACCCCTGTGATGTGAAGTGTCAATACCCCTGTGTCCTGTGCTGTGAAGTGTCAATACCCCTGTGTTGTGAAGTGTCAATACCCCTGTGTTGTGAAGTGTCAATACCCCTGTGTCCTGTGTTGTGAAGTGTCAATACCCCTGTGTTGTGAAGTGTCAATACCCCTGTGTTGTGAAGTGTCATTACCCGTGTGTTGTGAAGTGTCAATACCCCTGTGTTGTGAAGTGTCAATACCCCTGTGCTGTGAAGTGTCAATACCCCTGTGTCCTGTGATGTGAAGTGTCAATACCCCTGTGTTGTGAAGTGTCAATACCCCTGTGTCCTGTGTTGTGAAGTGTCAATACCCCTGTGTTGTGAAGTGTCAATACCCCTGTGTTGTGAAGTGTCAATACCCCTGTGTTGTGAAGTGTCATTACCCCTGTGTTGTGAAGTGTCAATACCCCTGTGTTGTGAAGTGTCAATACCCCTGTGTCCTGTGTTGTGAAGTGTCAATACCCCTGTGTTGTGAAGTGTCAATACCCCTGTGTCCTGTGTTGTGAAGTGTCAATACCCCTGTGTTGTGAAGTGTCAATACCCCTGTGTTGTGAAGTGTCAATACCCCTGTGTTGTGAAGTGTCAATACCCCTGTGTCCTGTGTTGTGAAGTGTCAATACCCCTGTGTTGTGAAGTGTCAATACCCCTGTGTCCTGTGAAGTGTCAATACCCCTGTGTTGTGAAGTGTCAATACCCCTGTGTCCTGTGTTGTGAAGTGTCAATACCCCTGTGTTGTGAAGTGTCAATACCCCTGTGTTGTGAAGTGTCATTACCCGTGTGTTGTGAAGTGTCAATACCCCTGTGTTGTGAAGTGTCAATACCCCTGTGCTGTGAAGTGTCAATACCCCTGTGTCCTGTGATGTGAAGTGTCAATACCCCTGTGTTGTGAAGTGTCAATACCCCTGTGTCCTGTGTTGTGAAGTGTCAATACCCCTGTGTTGTGAAGTGTCAATACCCCTGTGTTGTGAAGTGTCAATACCCCTGTGTTGTGAAGTGTCATTACCCCTGTGTTGTGAAGTGTCAATACCCCTGTGTTGTGAAGTGTCAATACCCCTGTGTCCTGTGTTGTGAAGTGTCAATACCCCTGTGTTGTGAAGTGTCAATACCCCTGTGTCCTGTGTTGTGAAGTGTCAATACCCCTGTGTTGTGAAGTGTCAATACCCCTGTGTTGTGAAGTGTCAATACCCCTGTGTTGTGAAGTGTCAATACCCCTGTGTCCTGTGTTGTGAAGTGTCAATACCCCTGTGTTGTGAAGTGTCAATACCCCTGTGTCCTGTGAAGTGTCAATACCCCTGTGTTGTGAAGTGTCAATACCCCTGTGTCCTGTGAAGTGTCAATACCCCTGTGTCCTGTGTTGTGAAGTGTCAATACCCCTGTGTTGTGAAGTGTCAATACCCCTGTGTCCTGTGCTGTGAAGTGTCAATACCCCTGTGTCCTGTGTTGTGAAGTGTCAATACCCCTGTGTTGTGAAGTGTCAATACCCCTGTGTTGTGAAGTGTCAATACCCCTGTGTCCTGTGTTGTGAAGTGTCAATACCCCTGTGATGTGAAGTGTCAATACCCCTGTGTCCTGTGTTGTGAAGTGTTAATTCACCTGTGATGTGAAGTGTCAATACTCCTGTGTTGTGAAGTGTCAATACCCCTGTGTCCTGTGTTGTGAAGTGTTAATTCACCTGTGTTGTGAAGTGTCAATACCCTGTGCTGTGAAGTGTCAATACCCCTGTGTCCTGTGTTGTGAAGTGTCAATACCCCTGTGTCCTGTGCTGTGAAGTGTCAATACCCCTGTGTCCTGTGAAGTGTCAATTCACCTGTTTTGTGAAGTGTCAATACCCCTGTGTTGTGAAATGTCAATACCCCTGTGTCCTGTGCTGTGAAGTGTCAATACCCCTGTGTTGTGAAGTGTCAATACCCCTGTGCTGTGAAGTGTCAATACCCCTGTGTTGTGAAGTGTCAATACCCCTGTGTTGTGAAGTGTCAATACCCCTGTGTTGTGAAGTGTCAATACCCCTGTGTCCTGTGCTGTGAAGTGTCAATACCCCTGTGTCCTGTGATGTGAAGTGTCAATACCCCTGTGTCCTGTGCTGTGAAGTGTCAATACCCCTGTGTCCTGTGAAGTGTCAATACCCCTGTGATGTGAAGTGTCAATACCCCTGTGTTGTGAAGTGTCAATACCCCTGTGTCCTGTGTTGTGAAGTGTCAATACCCCTGTGTCCTGTGAAGTGTCAATACCCATGTGCTGTGAAGTGTCAATACCCCTGTGTTGTGAAGTGTCATTACCCCTGTGCTGTGAAGTGTCAATACCCCTGTGTCCTGTGTTGTGAAGTGTCAATACCCCTGTGTTGTGAAGTGTCATTACCCCTGTGTTGTGAAGTGTCAATACCCTTGTGCTGAGAAGTATCAATACCCCTGTGTTGTGAAGTGTCAATACCCCTGTACTGTGAAGTGTCAATACCCCTGTGTCCTTTGTTGTGAAGTGTCAATACCCTGTACTGTGAAGTGTCAATACCCCTGTGTCATGTGTTGTGAAGTGTCAATACCCCTGTGTTGTGAGGTGTCAATACCCCTGTGCTGTGAAGTGTCAATACCCCTGTGTTGTGAAGTGTCAATACCCCTGTGTCATGTGTTGTGAAGTGTTAATACCCCTGTGTTGTGAAGTGTCAATACCCCTGTGTTGTGAAGTGTCAATACCCCTGTGTTGTGAAGTGTCAATACCCCTGTGTTGTGAAGTGTCAATACCCCTGTGTTGTGAAGTGTAAATACCCCTGTGTCCTGTGCCCTCTTTTCCAGGCCAAGATGGGCCAATGGCTGCACGAGAAACCAGGGACGTGGTATAGTGAATTCGGCACCGGCAGGATGGTACGCGCACACTCACACAGGCACATATACACACTCACACACAGGCACACACAACAACCTCCATTCGCCACTAAGTGGCGGTGACGTCACCACAACGCTTGTGCCAGGCCATGTGCACCTTGAGGCCACGTGAAGTGTCGAACGCCCGCTGGCAGGAGGTCACGGGGCAGACCCAGGTGCCACAGGTCGACTGACTGAGATGACTGAGATGACTGGCTGATGCACCACCTGTGCCCCCTACTGTGCCAACCTCCTGTGCCCTAGCCACCCGGCGCTCCGCTCGTTGTTGTGAGCGTCGCTCCTCCGCCCTCCGTTGTTGTTGGAGGGCGACTACCTCCAACTGCCCAGTAGCGTCCTTCACGAGCCTCCTCCACAGAGGCCGATCTTGACACCGCTGGTACCAGTCATCGGCAAGTCCACTCAGCTCCACGTCCTCCTGTACCACATCACTCCATCTCTTCTCTAGCCCATGCCGTGCCCGTTTAGCCCCCTCGATCCGGCCGAACAAAAGCTGTTTCGGCATGCGGTGGCTGGGCATGTGGGCTACATGACCCAGCCATCGCAGCCTTGCCCGCCGGAGGAGCTCACCGATGGGACCTTGCCCAGATCTTTCAAGGATTTGTGAGCTCCTCACACAATCCAGTCCGGTTAAACCTAGGATGGATCGTAGGCAGGCCAGCCTAAATGTTTCTAACCGTCGAAGATGTTCCATTAGGGGCGTCCACGTTTCGCAAGCGTAGAGAAGGGAGGGAATGACCGTGGCCGAGAAGACCTGAAGCTTAGTGCGGAGCGACAGACCAGGTAGCTTCCACACAGCGTTACGTAACCGATGAAAAGATATTGCCGCTCGACTGATTCGGAGTGAGACCTCTGCTGTTAAACTGGAGCCGGTCATAAGCACACTGCCCAGGTATGGGAAACTCTCCACTCTCTCCACAACTGCCCCATCACCGATTGCGAGTTGTGGGGGTGGAGTGTCCGATGGTACAAAATACCCAGGCGGGTGCTTAGTTTTGGTGGGGCTGATGGTAATGCCCCACCTCTTAGTGGCACGCTCCAGTCTCAGCAGCAGCGTATCCAACTCCTCCTCTGAATGAGCAGCTATTACCAAATCATCGGCATACATAATGTGGTTGAGCAATAGGGAGCCATCCCTTGACCGCACCCGGGCATCGATCAGCCTCCCATTATATCTGTACCATATGGATATTCCCCCGGTACAGCTATTAAAGGCTTCACGAACTACGTGGTCAAAATAGATGTAAAATAATGTGGGAGCCAGAGGACATCCCTGTCGCACCCGAAGGTGTACAGGGAATGGCTCGGACTCCCGGTCACGTAGTTTTACCTGGGCCCGCTCACCATCATGAAGGTCTTTAATGATCGTGAACAACCCAGAGCCCAGGCCTACTGATGGTATCATAGGCCTTGACCACGTCAATAAAGCAGAGATGTAGGTCTTATTGGAATTCACTACACCTCTGCTGTAGCAGACGGACAGAAAATATGGCATCTGTGCAGGACCGCCCTTTCCTGAAACCGCATTGGAGCTCCGCAAGCCTCTCCTCAGCGTGCCTGGCAAGGCGATGCTGAATAATCTATGCCAGGACCTTTCCCGGCACACTGAGGAGCGAGATGCCCCTGTAGTTGTTACAGTCTGTGCGGTCCCCCTTCTTAAAGAGGGGGACCACCAGGGCATCCTTCCAATCCTGCGGAACCTGTCCAGTGGTCCAGACCGTTGTTATGATGTCATATAGGGCAGTCTGTGCACAAACGCCACCCTCCCTCAGCATTTCGCTTTGGAGATCATCTCTGCCCGCTGCCTTTCCTGGTCTCAGACTCCGGATGGCCTTCAGTACTTCCTCAACAGATGGCACCTCAGTCGACCACTCGGAAGGGGTGGCTACTTCTGCCAATTTAACACGTAGTCTTTCGCGACCAACATTATTCATAATGAAGGTTTTTGGGTTGGATCGCGTTATTTATAAATGTGTCGTAACCCTCCACCACCCGACACGGCCAAACAGTAAAAAATGTGTCACGTTTACAAAGGACAAATAGTTCACTACTTTAGCCCACCGGTGTGTTGAAGAGTGATTCAACATCATTTAAAATTTGAGTACGACGTTTCGCTGGTAATTACATCCAGCATCATCGGGCAATTCGCCAGAATGGTGAAGCACTCTCCACTTGCTCCCGGTCTTAAATAGAGCAGCAGGGTGACGTCATCATTTAACTCATATCAGGTGCAGTGATTTGAGGCGGGGGGGGGTATTGTAATTATGTAATCGATTGGTAATCAGTCAATGGTTATGATTAGTAATGAGTTGTAGATTAGTGATTAGTTGTAATGTGTGTTATCAACACACCGGTGGGCTAAAATAGTGAACTATTTGTCCTTTGTGAACGTGACACATTTTTTTACTGTTTGGCCGTGTCGGGTGGTGGAGGGTTACGACACATTTATAAATAATGCGATCTCACCCAAAAACCTTTGTTATGAATACTTCTGCCAATGTTTGAGGCAACGGAGCCCTAGCGGGGACGTGCCCACCTTGTCCCATGATGTTGTCTGGTACCGAAGGAATTCCCCCTCCCACCAAGATCTCGCAGAAACGCTCTGCAGACGTACCGAAGGAATTCCCCTCCCACCAAGACCTCGCAGACACGCTCTGCAGACGTACCGAAGGAATTCCCCCTCCCACCAAGACCTCGCAGAAACTCTCTGCAGACGTACCGCAGGAATTCCCCTCCCACCAACACCTCGCAGAAACGTTCTGCAAACGTACCGAAGGAATTCCCCTCCCACCAAGATCTCGCAGAAACGCTCTGCAGACGTACCGAAGGAATTCCCCTCCCACCAAGACCTCGCAGAAACTCTCTGCAGACGTACCGAAGGAATTCACCTCCCACCAAGACCTCGCAGAAACGCTCTGCAGACGTACCAAAGGAATTCCCCTCCCACCAAAATCTCGCAGAAACTCTCTGCAGACGTACCGAAGGAATTCCCCCTCCCACCAAGACCTCACAGAAACGTTCTGCAGACGTACCGAAGGAATTCCCCCTCCCACCAAGATCTCGCAGAAACTCTCTGCAGACGTACCGAAGGAATTCCCCCTCCCACCAAGACCTCGCAGAAACTCTCTGCAGACGTACCGAAGGAATTCCCCCTCCCACCAAGACCTCACAGAAACGTTCTGCAGACGTACCGAAGGAATTCCCCCTCCCACCAAAATCTCGCAGAAACGCTCTGCAGACGTACCGAAGGAATTCCCTCTCCCACCAAGACCTCACAGAAACGTTCTGCAGACGTACCGAAGGAATTCCCCCTCCCACCAAAATCTCGCAGAAACGCTCTGCAGACGTACCGAAGGAATTCCCCCTCCCACCAAGACCTCACAGAAACGTTCTGCAGACGTACCGAAGGAATTCCCCCTCCCACCAAGATCTCGCAGAAACTCTCTGCAGACGTACCGAAGGAATTCCCCCTCCCACCAAGACCTCACAGAAACGTTCTGCAGACGTACCGAAGGAATTCCCCCTCCCACCAAAATCTCGCAGAAACGCTCTGCAGACGTACCGAAGGAATTCCCTCTCCCACCAAGACCTCACAGAAACGTTCTGCAGACGTACCGAAGGAATTCCCCCTCCCACCAAAATCTCGCAGAAACGCTCTGCAGACGTACCGAAGGAATTCCCCCTCCCACCAAGACCTCACAGAAACGCTCTGCAGACGTACCGAAGGAATTCCCCCTCCCACCAAGACCTCACAGAAACTCTCTGCAAACTTGCACTCCCGTTGCTGGCGGTGTCTGATTGGATCACCGCTCCTTCCCTTAAGGATGCCGATGGGTGAGATGCTGCAAGTTAACTTTTTTTGATGGAGTTAAAGAGTGATTGGTGATTGTGGGCGATTGAGGCAGACTCCATCTCTTGCAGCGCCTCACGGCTCTCCGAACCTCCGAGCGAAGGCTGCGGTAAGCCTCCTCATTCTCAGACGTGGGATGCTGAAGACTGGGGGAGTGGGCCTGTTGTTTTCTCTCAGCCAGCCGAAACACCTCCTCCGTCAGCCAGGGTCTCTGGAGGGGTCTGGACTGCGTAGTCAATGCAGCCATTGCAGCTGCATGAGTCACAGTCCTGAACTTCACCCATTTCCCTTGATCATCAGAAGGAGTGGGGGACGATGCCAACCCCAGCTGAAAGCGATGTTGACATTCCTGCTTGCAACTTTCATCAACTAGCTGAGACCAGGCCATTGTGGGTTTGAATGGGCTCCTGGGTGTACACCCACCACCGGAGTGAAAGAATGGCAGGCAAATCTCACAGATGACAAGTCGATGGTCAGAGGGCAGATCAGCTCCACGGTAGATCCTGGTGTCAAGGACATGGGCTCGCATCTGCTGGTCCGTCACTATATAGTCCAGCAGATGTTCTTGCTTGGACCCGGCGTGCATCCATGATGTTGTGTGGATGCGCCGATGCCGGAACAGCGTGTTGGTAATTACAAGCCCATGGGCTGCACAGAAGTCTTGCACTCATACCATAGTTATTGAGCTAATCTGGCCCATGCCTTCCAATCACTCCAGACCAGGGGCCAGCATCATGACCCACTCGGGCATTGAAGTCACCCAACAAGATGACTGTATCCCGAGGGGCCACTTTAGCCAGCACCTGTGACAGGAGGTCATAGAAGGCATCCGACTCATCGGCCTTGTCTCCATTCTGCCACTGATGTTGTCTTCGGTGTGGGAGTAAGAAACCACCACCACTACTCATCGCCTCTCGTTGATGGGGAGGCGATCCCAGAGTAGCCTGGGACTTACTTCACACACACACACACACGCCTCACACACATGCACGCTCACACACACACACAGACACGCCTCACACACGCGCACGCTCACACACACACAGACACGCCTCACACACATGCACGCTCACACACACACAGACAAGCCTCACACACATGCACGCGCATGCTCACACACACACACAGACATGCCTACTACTACACACACGCCCACACATGTAATAGGCGCTGGGGACATCATTCACTGTGCGTGTGTGCAACAGTCTGTGAAGGCTATACGTTCAACACCGCCGGTGACGATTCTCTGGGCCGGTCCTGGGCCTCCCCTAGGTCGACTCGGCCTCACACGAGTACCTGGTGTAGCGGTGTGTAGCAAACATCGCCGCTGGGGAGACAAAGGCGGCCGGGCGTGGTGCTGGCAACCCCACCCCCTCGTGTGCCGCTGTGCCAGTAGCAATCATAGGTGCTGCTGCTCGCTTAAGAGCACTTGCCCCTACAGTCTGCAAAGGCTACACGGGAGACCCTTGTCTTTGTGCGTGTGTGTGTGCGTGTGTGTGCGTGAGCGGTAGTGTAGCGGTTAGCGCTACGCTGCGCTATGAACCTGGCGACCCGGGTTCGATTCCCGCTCACGGCCAACACCAGTGACGATTGCCTTAACCGGACCCGGGCCTCCCCTAGGTCGACTCGGCATAAAATTAGTACCTGGTGCGGTGTGTAAACATCGCGACTAGGGAGACAAAGGCGGTCGGGCGTGGTGCTGGCCACCCACCCACCCCCTCGTGTACCGTTCCGGCCTTCATAGGTGCTCGCTAACAGCACTTGCCCCTACAGTCTGTTACAGGCTATACGGGGGATCTTTGATCTTTTGTGTCTGCGTGCGCGCGTGTGTGTGCGTGTGTGTGTGCGCGCGTGTGTGTGTGCGTGTCTGTGTGTGTGTGCACGCGTGCATGTGTGCGTCTGTGTGTGCGTGTGTGTGTGCGTGTGTGCGTGTGTGTGTGCGTGTGTGCGTGTGTGTGTGTACGTGTGTGCGTGTGTGTGTGTGTGTGCGTGTGCGTGTGTACGTGTGTGCGTGTGCTACACAGCTGGCCTACGTGGACGCGGAGGGCGGTTCGCTGCCCTCGGTGCAGATGACTTTCCTGCGCCTGCTGAGCGCCACGGCGCGCCAGAACTTCACCTACCTGTGCCAGCGCTCCGTGGCGTGGGGGGCACCGCGCGGCCTCGGCAGCGTCGGGGGGGGCGCCCCGGCCGCCGCCGCCCCCCCCGGCACCGCCCCCGGCACCGCCCCCGGCACCGCCCCCGGCACCGCCCAGGCGCTGCGCTTCCTCGCCGCCAACGAGGAGGAGATCTCGCGCGAGAGCAACGCGCGCTACGTACAGGCGCTGCACGATGGGTGCTCGGTACGGTGTCCCACCCACGTGACCCACCACGTGTCCCACCCCACGTGTCCCACCCACGTGTCTCACCCACGTGACCCACACACGTGTCACCCCACGTGACCCACCCACGTGTCTCACCCACGTGACCCACACACGTGTCACCCCACGTGACCCACCCACGTGTCTCACCCACGTGACCCACACACGTGTCACCCCACGTGACCCACCCACGTGTCCCACCCACGTGACCCACCACGTGTCTCACCCCGCGTGTCACACCCACGTGTCTTACCGCTTGTCCCACCCACGTGTCTCACCCACGTGTCTCACCCCGCGTGTCCCACCGCGTGTTACCCACGTGTCACCCCACGTGTCTCACCGCGTGTCACCCCACGTGTCTCACCGTGTCTCACCGTGTCTCACCGCGTGTCACCCCACGTGTCACCCACGTGTCTCACCACGTGTCCCACCACGTGTCTCACCGCGTGTCACCCCACGTGTCACCCCGCGTCACCCCACGTGTCTCACCGCGTGTCACCCCACGTGTCACCCCACGTGTCACCCCACGTGTCTCACCGCGTGTCACCCCACGTGTCACCCCACGTGTCACCCCACGTGTCACCCCACGTGTCTCACCGCGTGTCGTTTGCTGTGCCAATCGCCGCCGCCGCCTCTTCGTCTCCGTGCGTGGAGCTGCTGCTGCCCGCTCGAGTGACGTCACGATCACCGTGCGTGTCTGTGTGTGTGTACGTGTGTGTCTGTGTCCGTGTGTGTGTGTCTATGTGTGTGTGTGTGTCTGTGTCCGTGTGTGCGTGTATGTGTGTCTGTGTGTGTGTACGTGTGTCTGTGTGTGCGTGTGTCTGTGTGTGTGTACGTGTGTGTCTGTGTCCGTGTGTGTACGTGTTTGTCTGTGTGTGTGTACGTGTGTGTGTCCGTGTGTGTGTGTGTGTACGTGTGTGTGTGTGTGTCCGTGTGCGTACATGTGTGTGTCTGTGTACGTGTGTGTGTGTCTGTGTGTGTCTGTACGTGTGTGTGTGTGTCCGTGTGTGTGTCTGTGTGTCTGTCTGTCTGTGTGCGTCTGTGTCCGTGCGTGTGTCCGCGCGCGCGTCCCTGCGCAGTTCCGCAAGGGCTCCGAGCGCTCGGTGCTGAGTGTGCGAACTCCGCGCGTCGAGCTGCTGCCGCTGAGCGACGTGATGATCAGCGACTTCGGCGAGCCCTCGCAGCGCTTCGGATTCACCCTGGGGCCCGTCTGCTTCCAGGGCTAGCGGGTGGCGGGGTGGGGGGCCGTGAAGAGGGACCCCCCCCCTCCTACGATCCCCTTAACCCGGCGGGGGTTGCGTCGGCCGTTCTTGCCACGCGGTCGGCACGGAGAGAGAGCGGCGGCGGTGGCAGTGCGGTAAAGGGAGGCCTCCCCCCCCCCCCCCACTCTCTCAACGTGGAGAGACCCCGGGTGGTGTGTGGGGGGTGGTGGTGGTGGTGGTGGTGGGGGGGGGCACTGCCGATCGGTTGCCTCCACGCCAGGGCCCGGCCCGGTGTCAGCTCCCCCTGGGTGGTCACGGGGTGCGGGGGGGGGGGGCCCCCCCGATTTGTAATCCACACCACTTGAAATTTATCGGTTTCGGTTGCTTCCCAACTTTGCCTTGACGAGCTTTTTGTTACATAGCCCCCTTGAAGTTAGAGCGGCCGTCCTCCCCCCCTCCCCCCCCCCTGCCCACCAACCCCCCCCCCCCCCACCACCCCCCTCTTCACCTCGCCCCCCACTCCCGCTCACGTCCATCTCGCGAACTCATTGTCACAGCCATAGCCAGAGCAGCCTTCCACCACCGTCACCCCTCCGTGTCGTGCGAAGTCTCCCCTGCCCGGGGTGGGAGGGGTATCCGCTGTGTTGCGGGCTAGCGCCCAGTGGTGCTGCTGGTGGTGGTGCTGGTGGTGGTGCTGGTGGTGGTGCTGGTGGTGGTGGTGCTAAGCGTCGGTGGTGCTAAGAGTCATCCGCCAAACAGGTTCCATACGAACCGCAAAACCCTGTCCACCACCACCACCACGACGACGGAGCATGCGGAAGACGATGAAATCTATACAACATACCCCCCCTTTTCCTACTGCTCCTGCTGCTTCCCACACACACACACACCCACACACTGCCACCTTGACCCAACCCACCTCAACCCTGTCCACCACCACCACCACCACGACGACGGAGCATGCGGAAGACGATGAAATCTATACAACATACCCCCCCTTTTCCTACTGCTCCTGCTGCTTCCCACACAGACACACACACACTGCCCCCTTGACCCAACCCACCTCAACCCTGCCCACCTTGCCATCACCACCACCACCACCACCCACGCCTGCTAAATAAAAAGGGTCAAGTGGGCGCAGAGAAGACAAAGACGATGCGGCGTCGTCTCCAATCCGTCCGCAGAACAAGAAGTTCATGGGGCCTTCCTTTCGCGACCGATGTTACTGAAAATATATATATTTTTGGGGGGCCGGGGGGGGTGGTAAATGTTTTGTTATTAAACCCGCCACTCTAACCATCACCGCCGCCGTCCCAGCCACCACCCAACCGGCAAAGCCAAATCCACGAAGGGTTTGTTTACGAGTTCAGCCCGCAACCGGTGAGCGCGTGTGGCAACATTGAACAATTTACAAACGCCGTGACGTTTCGCCGCTGGTGATTTACAACAAAACCACAACAACAACAAGCAGCCACCAGCAGCTTCGGGGGCGTGGGGTGTGATTTTCAAAACGTAATTTTTTTTTAAAGAATTGTTGAAGAAGTAGTAGTAGTGGTACGTCTGTGGGGTGGTTGTGGGCGGTGGTGGGTGGGTTGTGGGGTTGGTGGCAACGGCCTCCTCCTTATAGTGGCTGCGACGCCCTGCGGGTCACCCACCCTGCACTCCCCTTAGCGGGCAAGGCCCTTGGCGAGTTTAATTTAACGATTTACGGTACTTTGTTATATATAAAAAAAAATTAAAAGTTCTATGTGTATTGATGGTGCTCATACTCGTCATCTCGCCCCGCCTCCCTCCCTCCCTCCCCACCTCCCTCTCTCTTTCCCTCCCTCTCTCCCCTCTCTCCTCTCCCTCCCCAATGTTCTGCTCCAAATGCTGCCCTCCCGTGCGCATCAACCCGTGCGTGCACACACACACACACTCGCACGCACACACGCACGCACCCATACACGCACTCACACGCACGCACACATACACACACGCACTCACGCACACGCGCACACACACACGCACTCACACACACTCACGCACTCACACGCACGCACGCGTCTGTAATTATGTTTCAAAGCCTGCAATTGCCCGTCTTCTTTCGCGACCGTGTCGTCGTCGTCGTCGTCGTCCCGTACGGCGCTGTGTCGCCATCGGAGGCGCCCCGGACTCGTCAAATAAAAACGCGAGAGACTGAGACTGAGAGACTGAGAGACACTGAGAGACTGAGAGACGATGCCGGTTTCCGTGGCTGCCGTTGGCGTTGCACTGCGCGCTAGTCCCACGCGCGGCGAGAAAGAAGCTTCAACGTGATCATTGTTTTTTTTTAACCCTTTTATCTGGCGACAAAACTGACAGATAAAAGGGTAAAACAAACAATTATATGTTGTTACTGGCAAATGAGGTTTCCAATGGTGGTGTAAATGCTTTGGCCCCGAGCTCTCATACTCTGATGGTGCCATTGCCTTTGAGTTGTGCGCCTTTTGGCGTCTTCTGGTCCAACACCAACGTGAGACGAGGCCTCTAAAGAAAGCTGTCTCGGGTGTGGACCAATCAACTTCAAGGACAGTGCCACATACATTATCAGAGTTGTTGTTTTGTGTTTGCGTTGCGACCGCAGGTATTGTGGTCAATGTAAACATGACTCCTTGTATAAAAAAGGTGTCAGTTTTGTTGCCAGATAAAAGGGTAAAAAACCGATTATCATATTTTGTTATGGGCAAATGAGGTTTCCAATGGTGGTGTAAATGCTTTGGCCCCGAGTTCTCATACTCTGATGGTGCTTTGCCTTTGAGTTGTGTGCGCCTTTTGGCGTCTTCTGGTCCAACACCAACGTGAGACGAGGCCTCTAAAGAAAGCTGTCTCGGGTGTGGACCAATCAATTTCAAGGACAGTGCCACATACATTATCAGAGTTGTTGTTTTTTGTTTGCGTTCCGACCGCAGGTATTGTGGTCAATGTAAACACGACTCCTTGTATAAAAAAGGTGTCAGTTTTGTTGCCAGATAAAAGGGTAAAAAAAAACCACCCAATTATCATATTTTGTTACTGGCAAATGAGGTTTGTTTCCAAGCTTCAACGTATTCGCTGAAAGTTCCTTCGGTGAAGTCGCGCACGGGTGGACAAACAAAATAAAATGTTCAAGCACGCCGTTTAGATCGCAACGCAAGCACTCGTCATCAGGTGTGTGAGAAGCCAGAGTTTAGGGCGGTTAAATAAGTCGGAGTGGGGGGCGCGTGGGGGGCGGGGGGGGGGGGTACGGGGACGGACGGACGAATGGGGAGAGGAAAGAGCCTTGCCCAGGGACGCTGAGAGCAAAATAAGCGACGTAATTGACGATGGCGCTCACGGCAAAATAAGCCGCGACCGCTGGACGTCTCCTTTGGTTCTTTCGGTAAGGTCGCCGCGTAGAATGACAGTAAAATAATAAAATAACGCGGTAAAATTCTCACGACGTTTCGGCCACAACGCAAGCGGCCGTCTTCAGGCGAAAGGAACTGACCTAGGTTATAGGTTTTTACCCTTTTAACCGGCACAAAAACTGACACCTTTATTCAAGGCATCATGTTTGCAATAACCACAACACAAGCAGTCAAAATGCAAACAAAAAAAGACAACTCTGATAATAATATTGGCACTGTCATTGAATTTGATTGGTCCACACCCGAGACGGCTTTTCTTAGAGCCTAGTCTCCACTGGTGTTGGACCAGAAGACGTCAAAAGGCGTACAACTCAAAAACAGCGCACTATCAGAGTATTGAGGGCTCGGGGTGAGCATTTACATTATGAGACCTCCTTTGCCATAAACAAGATATAGTAATAGGTTTTACCCTTTTAACTGGCCCAAAAACTGACACCTTTATTCAAGGCATCATGTTTGCAATAACCACAACACAAGCAGTCAAAATGCAAAGAAAAAAGACAACTCTGATAATATGCAGTCCTTGAATTTGATTGGTCCACACCCGAGACAGCTTTTCTTAGAGCCTAGTCTTTTGGCGTCTTCTGGTCCAACACCAATGGAGACTAAAGGGCTCTAAAAAAACCGTCTCGGGTATGGACCAATCAAATTCAAGGACAGTGCCAATATTATTATCAGAGTTGTCTCTTTTTGTTTGCATTTTGACTGCTTGTGTTGTGGTTATTGCAAACACGATGCCTTGAATAAAGGTGTCAGTTTTTGTGCCAGTTAAAAGGGTAAAAACCTATTCCTATATCTTGTTACTGGCAAAGGAGGTCTCATAAAGGAACAGGCCTGTCGGGACGGCAGAGCTTCCCAATGTCTGTCGTCCCGACAGGTTGTTCCTTTCGCCTGAAGACGGCCGCTTTTCGCTGTGGCCGAAACGTCGTGAGAATTTTACCGCGTTATTTTATCATTTCATTCTCATTCTACGCGGTGGTGACTTCACCGGAAGAACCGAAGGAGATGAATCCTTGCAGTCACGAAAGCTTCCGATCGAAATTGAACTGCCCGACGACGCAGTTAACGCGGTAAAATAGACTGGGCACCCGGTGAATAAGACGCAACTACTACGGACGTTTACATTTTACTCGGCGCTAAGAACGTCCGTCCGAATGATTGCTCAATTTGTATCCGTAGATCTCATCGGTTGACGTTACGCCTTAATGGTTTAGATATCGGGATGGGCTTCATGGACACATCTCTGACGGTAGCCAGATGGCTTGCAGAGCCACCTTGGTCTCGGAGAAAACCATATCGTGGGAGCTACTCTCCGAGTCGTTTAACTGCCCTAACTCTGGCATCTCTCCCACTAAAGTATGAATTAAAATACAAAATCCCTGCCGCGGTTGGCACACCTGATGAGGATTGCTTGCGTTGCGATCGGAACGTCGTGATTAAATGTATTTCATTTTTTTCCACCTTACGTGACTTTACCGAAAGAGCTTCAACGGAAAGGGATCCTTTGCAGGTCACGACAACTTCATATCACGAAGTTCAACATTGGCACAGACATGCCCGTCCACCATCCCGCATTGGCCCCCTGAGAATTACACCCAAGCCACCCACCCACAGACCCACTCACTCACCCACCCACCCACCTATCTACCCATTCGCCCACCCACCTATCCACCCACTCACCCACCCATCCACTCACTCACCCACTCACTCAACCACAGACCCACTCACCCACAGACCCACTCACCCACAGACCCACTCACCCACAGACCCACTCACCCACAGACCCACTCACCTACCCACCCACTCACCCACAGACCCACTCACCTACCCACCCACTCACCCACAGACCCACTCACACACCCACTCACACACCCACTCACCCATCCACTCACCCACCTATCCACTCACCCACCCATCCACTCACCTACCCATTCGCCCACACACCCACCCATCGACTCACCAACCCACCCACTCACTCACCCACTCATCCACCCCCCACCCACCCCACCCCCCCGCTCACCCACCCATCCACCACGCACGGTTCCTCAAGTCACGGGGTGCCCGCAAAGTTCATCACCAAATCTTTATTGCAAAAAATTAATAACTCAGCGACTTCGGACAACAGGGGAGTGGGGAGGAGGAGACATCTCCTCTCTCTCTCTCTCTCCCCTGCACTGCTGACCGAATGCGAGTTCCCAATACCTTTGGCGGGCAACCACACACACACGCGCACACACGCACAGACACGCACGCACAGACACGCGCACACACGCACACACACGCACACAGACACGCACAGACACAGACATGCACACAGACACACAGATACGCACAGACTCGCACACACAGACACGCACAGACACGCACACACAGACACGCACAGACACGCACGCACAGACACGCACACACAGACACACACAGACACGCACACACAGACACGCACACACAGACACGCACACACAGACACGCACACACAGACACGCACACACAGACACGCACGCAAAGACGCACACACAGACACGCACAGACACAGAGACGCACACAGACACACACAGACACGCACACACAGACACGCACGCACAGACGCACACACACAGACACGCACACACACACAGACACGCACAGACACAGACACGACTCGGTGACTGCCGTCACAGCAAAGAGGCCCCCCCGCGAGCGCCGATCCGGCACGTGGCGACGGAGCCGGGCCGAGCGCGGCGACGGCAGCAGCAGCAGCAGCAGAGAGCAACAACATCGTGACACGCGGACAGCTCCAAGTCTCCCCCATCCAGAATATCACACACACACACATACACACCCCCCACACATACACACCCCCCACACACACACACCGCCTTCACCGCCTACACCGCCTTCACCGCCTCCACCGCCTCCACCGCCTCCACTGCACCCACCCCCCCACCGCGCCCACCGACGGCACCGATCGCCGGCGGCCTCCGAGGGTTCCCTCTCCCGCAGGCGGCCCCGTGGGCCCCGTCGGCCCCGTCGGCCCCGTCGGCCCCTCGCAGGCCGAGCGAGGACCGCCGCGTGCCGCCGTCTGCCGGCGCTCACCGCCCCCCCGGGGAAAAAGGTTCGGCAAAAGCCGGGGGAGAGGTGGGGGTGGGGGTGGGGGTGGGGGGGGCGCTAGATGTAGGTGATGGCCGCGTCGCCGCCGGCACCACCGGCGCCGCCGTCGCCGCCGGTGCCGGTGCCGCCGGTGCCACCGGTGCCGGCGTGCAGCTCGATGTAGGAGGTGGGGACGTAGCCCTCGTCGGAGCCGCGGCGCACGCGGGTCCAGCCGTCGCCCCCGTCGCTCGCCACCACGAAGAGGATCTCGCCCTCCACCACGCTCAGGGAGTCCTCGCTGTCCGCTGCACGCACGCAGACACACGCACAGACACACAGACACACATGGAGACGCACGCACAGACACACACACGCACAGACACACGCACAGACACACGCACAGACACACACAGACACACGCACAGACACACAGACACACGCACAGACACACGCATAGACACACACACGCACACACACACACACAGACACACACACGCACACACACACGCACAGACACACACACGCACACACACGCACAGACACAGACACACATGGAGACGCACAGACACACACACAGACACACATGGAGACACACGCACAGACACACGCACAGACACACATGGAGACGCACGCACAGACACACACACGCACAGACACACGCACAGACACACGCACAGACACACACAGACACACGCACAGACACACAGACACACGCACAGACACACGCATAGACACACACACGCACACACACACACACAGACACACACACGCACACACACACGCACAGACACACACACGCACACACACGCACAGACACACACACAGACGCACGCACAGACACACACACGCACACACACACGCACAGACACACACACAGACACACGCACAGACACACACGCACAGACACACACACAGACACACGCACAGACACACGCACAGACACATGGAGACGCACGCACAGACACACGCACACACACACACACAGACACATGCACAGACACACGCACAGACACACAGACACACACACACACGCACGGACAGACACAGACACACAGACACACGCACAGACACACAGACACACACGCACGGACAGACACAGACACACGCACAGACACACATCACACACACAGACACACGCACAGACACACACACAGACACACATGGAGACACACGCACAGACACACATCACACACACAGACAGACACACGCACAGACACACAGACACACGCACAGACACACACACACAGACACACACACGACACACACAGACACACACACAGACACACACACGGACAGACACGTGAGACCCACCGCCCCACCGCGTAGCAGCGCCACGGTGTGACGGGCTGGGGGTGAGAACGAGCGTCGACAAAGGGCGGTGGGGCGCCACGGTGTGACGGGGGGGGAGAAGGATGGTGGTAGCCGGTGGTGGTGGATGCGGAGGAGGTGGAGGAGGTGGTGGAGGAGGAGGTGGAGGAGGAGGAAGAGGAGGTGGAAGAGGTGGAGGAGGAAGTGGAGGAGGAGGAAGAGGAGGTGGAGGAGGAGGTAGAGGAGGAGGTGGAGGAGGAAGAGGAGGTAGAGGAGGAGGTAGCGGAGGATGAGTTGGAGGAGGTGGAGGAGGTGGAGGAGGTGGAGGAAGTGGAGGAGGAGGTAGAGGAGGAGGTAGAGGAGGAGGTGGAGGAGGAAGAGGAGGTAGAGGAGGAGGTAGCGGAGGATGAGTTGGAGGAGGTGGAGGAGGTGGTGGAGGAGGAGGTGGAGGAGGTGGAGGAGGTAGCGGAGGAGGCGGAGGCGGTGGAGGAAGTGGAGGAGGAGGAGGTAGCGGAGGAGGTAGAGGAGGAGGTGGAGGAGGAGGTAGCGGAGGAGGTAGCGGAGGATGAGTTGGAGGAGGTGGAGGAGCGTGGCGAACCGGTAAACGAGTAGAGAGCTCGGCACTGGGATGCTGCGGGCGGTGCCGCCTCGTTCTCCTCATCGTCGTCGTCAAAGTCGTCGTCAAAGTCGTCGTCAAAGTCGTCTTCTGAGTCGCCCGCCCGGCCCACAGCCCGGGGGTCTCCAGCACCGTCGCCACTCCTGCGTCACACACACACACACGTACACACACACACGTACACACACACACACACGTACACACACACATGTACACAACAACAACAACAACCGCCATTCGCCACTAAGTGGCGGTGACGTCACCACGACGCTTGTGCCAGGCTATGTGCACCCTGAGGCCACGTGAAGCGTCGAACGCCCGCTGGCAGGAGGTCACGGGGCAGACCCAGGTGCCACGGGTCGACTGACTGAGATGACTGGCTGATGCACCACCTGTGCCCCCTACTGTGCCAACCTGCTGTGCTTTAGCCACCCGGCGCTCCGCTTGCTGTTGTGAGCGTCGCTCCTCCGCCCTCCGTTGTTGTTGGAGGGCGACTGCCTCCAACTGCCCAGTAGCATCCTTCACGAGCCTCCTCCACAGAGGCCGATCTTGACACCGCTGGTACCAGTCATCGGCAAGTCCACTCAGCTCCACGTCCTCCTGTACCACATCACTCCATCTCTTCTCTAGCCCGTGCCGCGCCCGCTTAGCCCCCTCAATCCGGCCAAACAAAAGCAGTTTCGGCATGCGGTGGCTGGGCATGGGGGCTACATGACCCAGCCATCGCAGCCTTGCCTGCCGGAGGAGCTCACCGATGGGACCCTGCCCAGATCTTTCAAGGATTTGTGAGCTCCTCACACAATCCAGTCTGGTTAAACCCAGGATGGATCGTAGGCAGGCCAGCCTAAATGTTTCTAACCGGCGAAGATGTTCCATTAGGGGGGTCCACGTTTCGCAAGCGTAGAGAAGGGAGGGAATGACCGTGGCCGAGAAGACCTGAAGCTTAGTGCGGAGCGACAGACCAGGTAGCTTCCACACAGCGTTACGCAACCGATGAAAAGATATTGCCGCTCGACTGATTCGGAGTGAGACCTCTGCTGTTAAACTGGAGCCAGTCATAAGCACACTGCCCAGGTATGGGAAACTCTCCACTCTCTCCAAAACTGCCCCATCACCGATTGGGAGTTGTGGGGGTGGAGTGTCCGATGGTACAAAATACCCAGGCAGGTGCTTAGTTTTGGTGGGGCTGATGGTAAGGCCCCACCTCTTAGTGGCACGCTCCAGTCTCAGCAGCAGCGTCTCCAACTCCTCCTCTGACTGAGCAGCTATTACCAAATCATCAGCATACATAACGTGGTTGAGCAATAGGGAGCCATCCCTTGACCGCACCCGGGCATCGATTAGCCTCCCATTATATCTGTACCATATGGAGATTCCCCCGGTACAGCTATTGAAGGCTTCACGAACTACGTGGTCAAAATAGATGTTAAATAATGTGGGAGCCAGAGGACATCCCTGTCGCACCCCAAGGTGTACAGGGAATGGCTCTGACTCCCGGCCACGTAGTTTTACCCGGGCCCGCTCACCATCATGAAGGTCCTTAATGATCGTGAGCAGAGGGTCAGGTACTCCAAAAGCACGAAGAACGACCCAGAGCCCAGGCCTACTGATGGTATCATAGGCCTTGACCAGGTCAATAAAGCAGAGATGTAGGTCTTGTTGGAATTCCCTACACCTCTGCTGTAGCAGACGGACAGAAAATATGGCATCTGTGCAGGACCGCCCTTTCCTGAAACCGCATTGGGGCTCCGCAAGCCTCTCCTCAGCGTGCCTGGCAAGGCGATGCTGAATAATCCTTGCCAGGACCTTTCCCGGCACACTGAGGAGTGAGATGCCCCTGTAGTTGTTACAGTCTGTGCGGTCCCCCTTCTTAAAAAGGGGGACCACCAGGGCATCCTTCCAATCCTGCGGAACCCGTCCAGTGGTCCAGACTGTTGTTATGATGTCATATAGGGCAGTCTGTGCACAAACGCCACCCTCCCTCAGCATTTCGCTTGGGAGATCATCTCTGCCCGCTGCCTTTCCTGGTCTCAGACTCCGGATCGCCTTCAATACTTCCTCAGCAGATGGCACCTCAGCCAGCCACTCACAGGGGGTGACTTCATCCAATATTTGAGGCACCGCAGCCTCAGCAGGGTCATCCTCACTTTGTGCCACGATGTTTTCCTGGCTGAGGGATTTTCCCTCCCCCAGGACCTCACAGAAATGCTCAGCAAATCTGCGAACCTGTTCCTGGTGGTCGGAAATTGGATCACCGTTTTTTCCCCTAATGATGGTAATAGGTGTGGCGCTGCAGGTTACTTTTTTGATGGAGTTAAATAGAGATTTGTGATCACGGGCCACTGAGGCAGACTCCATCTCCTCAGCAACCCGCGACCACCACCCATCCTTGCAGCGCCTCACGGCTCTCCGAACCTCCGAGCGAAGGCTGCGGTACGCCTCCTCATTCTCTGACGTGGGATTCTGTAGCCGATGACAGTGGGCCTGTCGCTTTTTCTCAACCATCCTGAACAACTCCTCTGTCATCCAGGGTGTCTGGGGAGGTCTGGACCGCGTACCCAAAGCAGCCATTGCAGCTGCATGAGTCACAGTCCTAAACCTCGCCCATTTACCCTCGACATCAGGAGGAGTCGGGGACGATGCCAATCCCAGCCGCAAGCGATGATGAAATTCTCGCTTGCAACTTTCATCAGATAACTGAGACCAGGCCACTTTAGGTTGGAATGGGGTCCTGGGTGTACACCCACCACCGGAGTGGAAGAATGGCAGGCGCATCTTACAGATGACTAGTCGATGGTCAGAGGGCAGATCAGCTCCACGGTAGGTCCTGGTGTCAAGGACATGGGCTCGCATTCGCTGGTCCGTCACTATGTAGTCCAGCAGATGTTCTTGCTTGGACCCGGCATGCATCCATGATGTTGTGTGGATGCGCCGATGCCGGAACAGCGTGTTGGTAATTACAAGCCCATGGGCTGCACAAAAATCTAGCAGCCTCCTACCGTTGTTATTGAGCTGATCTGGCCCATGCCCTCCAATCACTCCAGACCAGGTGCCAGTATCATGACCAACTCGGGCATTGAAGTCACCCAACATGATGACTCTATCCCGAGGGGCCACTTTAGCCAGCACCTGTGACAGGAGGTCATAGAAGGCATCTGACTCATCGGCTTTGCCTGCATCCCTCCACGGATGTTCATCTTCGGTGGGGGCATAAGTAACCACGACCACCATTCCTCGCCTCCGGTTGATGGGAAGGCGAGCCCAAAGTAGCCTGGGGCTTACAGCTTCCCACACCTCACCGCCACGCTCCCACGCCCCCTTCATTCTTTTGTTCAAAAGAAGACCCACACCCTGTTGTTTGGCAGTCTGCTGCCCCGAGTAGAGGACTGTCCACCCCTCATGGTGGCAGGAGCCAGAGCCGGTCCACCGGACCTCCTGAATGCCGCATAGATCCAGGCGGTACCGGTCCAGCTCCCGACAGAGGAGTGGCAGCCTCTCCTCTGCAGTGAGCGTTCGAACATTCCACGTGGCCACCCGTAGTGGCTTTTCGTTGTTTCTGGAGTAGCCCCGAGGGTAGGTATTCAATCTCCTGGCTCCGCCAATTGGGGTTTGGCCAGGAGACGTCATAGACGCCTGGCCCCCCGGGGCCTCCGGCACAAGCTTAGTTGTTACATATTTCAGTTTAATTCGTGGTTTCGTGGTAATTAATTGAAGGTGGAGGGGTTACCAGCCCCTCGCGCCCGTCCAGAGCCCCCGTTTAGCCCCTGTGGTGGACACATATGCCATGAGGGGAGGAGCCAATCAAAATTGGATCTCCCCCCACAGCGCTGTCCACGACAGAGTTGCCCGTCCGGCACACACACACACACACGTACACACACGCACACACACACACACACACGTACACACACACACGCACACACACGCACACACACACGTACACACACACACGCACACACGCACACACACGCACACACACGCACACACACGTACACACACGTACACACACACACGCACACACATGTACACACGCACACGCACGCACACACACACGCACACACACGTACACACACACACGTACACACGCACACACACGTACACACACACACGCACACACACACACGCACACACACGCACACACACACACGCACGCACACACGCACACACACACACGCACACACACACGTACACACACACACGCACACACGCACACACACGCACACACACACGCACACACACGTACACACACGTACACACACACACGCACACACATGTACACACGCACACGCACGCGCACACACACACGCACACACACGTACACACACACACGTACACACGCACACACACGTACACACACACACGCACACACACGCACACACACACACGCACGCACACACGCACACACACACACGCACACACACACACACACGTACACACACACGCACACACACGCACACACACACGCACACGCACACACACACGCACACACACACACGCACACACACACACACACGAACACACACACACGCACAAACACACGTACACACACACGAATACACACACACACAGGCATACACACACACGCACACACACACGAACACACACACACACGCACACACACACACGTACACACACACACGCACACACACACACGCACACACGCACACACACACAAACACGAACACACACACACACACGTACACACACACACACGCACACACACACACACACGCACACACACACACATACACACACGTACACACACACACACGTACACACACACACGCACACACACACACGTACACACACACACGCACACACACACACGTACACACACACACACACACGTAGACACACACACACACGTAGACACACACACACACGCACACACACACACACGCACACACACACACACGCACACACACGTACACACACACACCACACACGCACGCACAACGCTTACGCACCGCACCAGGTTTACCCCATTTTTGAGGCCGAGTCGACCTAGGGGTAGGAGGCCCAGGAACCGGTTCGGAGAATCGCCACCGGTGGCGTCGGCCGTGAGCGGGGAGCGAACGCGGCGCGGCGCGGCGCTAACCGCTGCACCACCGCTCCCCGCACTGACGCACGGACACAGGCACGGGGGGTGGGGGGGAGGGGCTCACCTCTGCACGGGGGGGGGCTGGCTGGGCCTCACGCTCCTGCGCTGCGTCCGCCGGTCCCGCCGGGGGTCGCGACCTTCCGTCTCAGCCAGCAGCTGCTGCTCGGGGGTCAAGGGGGGTGGGGTCAAGGGGGGTCAAGGGGGGGGTCGAGGGGGGGTCGAGGGGGGGTCAAAATGAGAGAGTCACGGAGGGGCGAGAGACGTAGCGGTGCCGGTGAACGCGGCATCACGATGATGATGATGATGCGGTGGTGGCGGTGGTGGTGACGGTGGTGGTGGTGGTGATGGTGGTGGTGATGGTGGTGGTGGTGGCGGTGGTGGCGGTGGTGGCGGTGGTGGCGGTGGTGGCGATGGTGGTGGTGATGGTGGTGATGGTGGTGGTGATGGTGGTGGTGACGGTGGTGGTGGTGATGGTGGTGGTGATGATGGTGGTGGTGGTGATGATGGTGGTGGTGGTGGTGATGGTGGTGGTGATGATGGTGGTGGTGGTGGTGATGGTGGTGGTGGTGGTGGTGATGGTGGTGGTGGTGGTGATGGTGGTGGTGATGGTGGTGGTGATGGTGGTGGTGATGGTGGTGAGGCATCGGGGGTGGGTGGGTCACCTGCAGCCTGCGACGTGTGTGTGTGAGGCCCCGGCTGCGTGCCTGAACCTCGGCCAGCTGTGGCTCCAGGCTGGCGGCGTCGCCCAGGCTGGGCGTGTCGCTGTACACGACACGCATCTTCAGCAGCGCAACCCTGCTCACACGCGTCGCACACGCGTCACACACGCGTCACACACACGTCACACACGCGTCACACACGCGTCACACACACGTCACACACGCGTCACACACGCGTCACACACGTGTCACACACACGTCACACACGCGTCACACACACGTCACACACACGTCACACACGTGTCACACACGCGTCGCACACGCGTCACACACACGCGTCACACACGCGTCACACACGCGTCACACACGCGTCACACACGCCACACACACGCGTCACACACGCGTCACACACGCGTCACACACGCGTCGCACACGCGTCGCACACGCGTCACACACGCGTCACACACGCGTCACACACGCGTCACACACGTGTCACACACGCGTCACACACACGCGTCACACACGCGTCACACACGCGTGGCTTTCGGGCGGCGGGTGAGGCGTGTGCGCTCGCACGTAGCCTGGGGTAAGCGCCGCGGTGACGTCAACGCCGCCTAGTGGCGGTTGTTGTTGTTGTTGTTGTGCACGTGCGAGGTAGTCAACATCGCCTAGCCACCATGATGATGATGAGAGACACAGACCTCCTGTAGACTAAGCGAGGTAGTTCACATCTCATAGCCACCGTGATGATGATGATGAGAGAGAGAGAGAGACAGACCTCCTGTAGACCAGGCGAGGTAGTCAACATCTCATAGCCACCGTGATGATGATGATGAGAGAGACACAGACCTCCTGTAGATCAGGCGAGGTAGTCAACATCTCATAGCCACCGTGATGATGATGAGAGAGACACAGACCTACTGTAGATCAGGCGAGGTAGTCAACATCTCATAGCCACCGTGATGATGATGATAGAGAGACACAGACCTCCTGTATACCAGGCGAGGTAGTTAACATCTCATAGCCACCGTGATGATGATGATGATGAGAGAGAGACACAGACCTCCTGTAGACCAGGCGTGGTAGTTAACATCTCATAGCCACTGTGATGATGATGAGAGAGACACAGACCTCCTGTGTACCACGCGAGGTAGTTAACATCTCCTAGCCACCGTGATGATGATGAGAGAGAGAGACACACACACAGACCCCCTGTAGACCAGGCGAGGTAGTTAACATCTCATAGCCACCGTGATGATGATGATGAGAGAGAGACACAGACCTCCTGTGTACCAGGCGAGGTAGTCAACATCCCCTAGCCACCGTGATGATGATGATGATGAGAGAGACACAGACCCCCTGTAGACCAGGCGAGGTAGTCAACATCTCATAGCCACCGTGATGATGATGATGATGAGAGAGACACAGACCTCCTGTGTACCACGCGAGGTAGTTAACATCTCCTAGCCACCGTGATGATGATGATGAGAGAGAGGGACACACACACAGACCTCCTGTAGACCAGGCGAGGTAGTTAACATCTCATAGCCACTGTGATGATGATGATGAGAGAGAGACACAGACCCCCTGTACACCAGGCGAGGCAGTCAACATCTCCCAGCCTCCGCGGCGGTCGTGACGCGGAATCGATCCCGGGTTCCGGGCCTACCCCTAGGCCCCGTTTCCCAGGATGCAGTTGTGAACATTCCCAGGGTGCAGTGCGATTCCCCCCCACCCCACCCCCCCCCCCTCCCAAACACCGTCGTGCCTCTGGTCGTGGTCGAGCCGCAGGTCGCGCTCCGTCTCGTCCAGACGCTGCAGGAGACGCCGGTGGCGTTGGTCTGGTGGCAGCTCCCGGAGCTCCAGCAGTTCCTCGTTCAGCCGGGCCTCCCGGTCGTCGCCCGCCTCGTCCGCTCGGCCTGCCTGCGCGCCGCGACGCCGGACAACTCGGGTGACGCCACAACCCACCTCCTCCTCCTCCTCCTCCGCCTCCTCCTCAGCTGGAGGGGGGCGGGAGCTGTGGTGAGGGACCGCCGGATCGCCGGAAGGCGGCGCTCGCCGGCACGGCCGGGAGAAGGGCCGAGGCCGGCGGCAAAGAGGCACAGCGGTGTCGGCCCCCCCCCCCCTCGGCCACCCCCCCCCTCGGCCCCTCCCCCCCTCGGCCCCCCCCTCGGCCCCTCCCTCGGCCCCCCCCCTCGGCTCCCCCCCCTCGGCCCCCAACC
Source organism: Petromyzon marinus (assembly GCF_048934315.1). Classification (NCBI taxonomy): domain Eukaryota; kingdom Metazoa; phylum Chordata; class Hyperoartia; order Petromyzontiformes; family Petromyzontidae; genus Petromyzon; species Petromyzon marinus. The sequence goes on along the minus strand of NC_133740.1, from coordinate 6,579,584 downwards.
ATTGTCGCACCTTCAATTTGTAGCCTGTAACAGGCTGCAGGGGCAAGTGCTGTTAGCGAGTAGCAGCGCCACCTGTGAAGGCTACCGGCACTGTGGCACACACAGAGGGGGTGGGTGGCCAGCAACCACGCCCGGCCGCCTTTGTTTCCCCCAGTGCTAGCGATGTTCACTACGCTACACACCGCTACACCAGGTTGACTCATTTGAGGCTAGGGGAGGAGGCCCAGGACCGGTTCAGAGAATCGTCACCGGTGGTGAGGGGGGATCGAACTCGGGTCGCCAGGTTCATAGCGCAGCGTAGCGCTAACCGCTACACTATCGCTCACACACACGCACACACACATACACACACACACACGCACGCACACACACATGCACACACATACATACATACAAACATACGCACACACACACGCACATACACACATACACACATACGCACGCACACACGCACGCACACACGCACGCACACAGGCACACACAACAACAACAACCGCCATTCGCCACTAAGTGGCGGTGACGTCACCATAACGCTTGTGCCAGGCCATGTGCACCTTGAGGCTACGTGAAGTGTCGAACGCCCGCTGGCAGGAGGTCACGGGGCAGACCCAGGTGCTACGGGTCGACTGACTGAGATGACTGAGATGCACCACCTGTGCCCCCTACTGTGCCAACCTGCTGTGCTTTAGCCACCCGGCGCTCCGCTCGTTGTTGTGAGCGCCGCTCCTCCGCCCTCCGTTGTTGTTGGAGGGCGACTGCCTCCAACTGCCCAGTAGCAGCGTCCTTCACGAGCCTCCTCCACAGAGGCCGATCTTGACACCGCTGGTACCGGTCATCGGCAAGTCCACTCAGCTCCAAGTCCTCCTGTACCACATCACTCCATCCCTTCTCTAGCCTGTGCCGCGTCCGTTTAGCTCCCTCGATCCGGCCGAACAAAAGCTGTTTCGGCATGCGGTGGCTGGGCATGCGGGCTACATGACCCAGCCAACGCAGCCTTGCCTGCCAGAGGAGATCACCGATGGGACCGTGCCCAGATCTTTCAAGGATTTGTGAGCTCCTCACACAATCCAGTCTGGTTAAACCCAGGATGGATCGTAGGCAGGCTAACCTAAATGTTTCTAACCGGCGAAGATGTTCCATTAGGGGGATCCACGTATCGCAAGCGTAGAGAAGGGAGGGAATGACCGTGGCCGAGAAGACCTGAAGCTTAGTGCGGAGCGACAGACCAGGTAGCTTCCACACAGCATTACGCAACTGTTGAAAAGATATTGCCGCTCGACTGATTTGGAGTGAGACCTCTGCTATTAAACTGGAGCTGGTCATAAGCACACTGCCCAAGTATGGGAAACTCTCCACTCTCTCCACAACTGCCCCATCACCGATTTGGAGATGTGGGGGTGGAGTGTTCGATGGTACAAAATACCCAGGCAGGTGCTTAGTTTTGGTGGGGCTGATGGTATAGCCCCATCTCTTTGTGGCACGCTCCAGTCTCAGCAGCAGCGTCTCCAACTCCTCCTCTGAGTGAGCCGCTATTACCAAATCATCGGCATACATAGCGTGGTTGAGCAATAGGGAGCCATCCCTTGACCGCACCCGGGCATCGATCAGCCTCCCATTATATCTGTACCAATTGGAGATTCCCCCGGTACAGCTATTGAAGGCTTCACGAACTACGTGGTCAAAATAGATGTTAAATAATGTGGGAGCCAGAGGACATCCCTGTCGCACCCCAAGGTGTACCGGGAATGGCTCTGACTCCCGGCCACGTAGTTTTACCCGGGCCCGCTCACCATCATGAAGGTCCTTAATGATCGTGAGCAGAGGGTCAGGGACTCCGAAAGCACGAAGAACAACTCAGAGCCCAGGCCTACTGATGGTATCATAGGCCTTGACCAGCTCAATAAAGCAGAGATGTAGGTCTTGCTGGAATTCCCTACACCTCTGCTGTAGCAGATGGACAGAAAATATGGCATCTGTGCAGGACCGCCCTTTCTTGAAACCGCATTGCGGCTCCGCAAGACTCTCCTCAGCGTGCCTGGCAAGGCGATGCTGAATAATCCTTGCCAGGACCTTTCCCGGCACACTGAGGAGTGAGATGCCCCTGTGGTTGTTACAGTCTGTGCGGTCCCCCTTCTTAAAGAGGGGGACCACCAGGGCATCCTTCCAATCCTGCGGAACCCGTCCAGTGGTCCAGACTGTTGTTATGATGTCATATAGGGCAGTCTGTGCACAAACGCCACCCTCCCTCAGCATTTCGCTTGGGAGATCATCTCTGCCCGCTGCCTTTCCTGGTCTCAGACTCCGGATCGCCTTCAATACTTCCTCAGCAGATGGCACCTCAGCCAGCCACTCACAGGGGGTGACTTCTTCCAATATTTGAGGCACCGCAGCCTCAGCAGGGTCATCCTCACTTTGTGCCATGATGTTTTCCTGGCTGAGGGATTTTCCCTCCCCCAGGACCTCACAGAAATGCTCAGCAAATCTGCGAACCTGTTCCTGGGGGTCGGAGATTGGATCACCGTTTTTTCCCCTAATGATGGTAACAGGTGTGGCGCTGCAGGTTACTTTTTTGATGGAGTTAAATAGAGATTTGTGATCACGGGCCACTGAGGCAGACTCCATCTCCTCAGCAACCCGCAACCACCACCCATCCTTGCAGCGCCTCACGGCTCTCCGAACCTCCGAGCGAAGGCTGCGGTAAGCCTCCTCATTCTCTGACGTGGGATTATGTAGCCGATGACAGTGGGCCTGTCGCTTTTTCTCAACCATTCTGAACACCTCCTCTGTCAGCCAGGGTCTCTGGGGAGGTCTGGACCGTGTACCCAAAGCAGCCATTGCAGCTGCATGAGTCACAGTCCTAAACCTCGCCCATTTACCCTCGACATCAGGAGGAGTCGGGGACGATGCCAAACCCAGCCGCAAGCAATGATGAAATTCTCGCTTGCAACTTTGATCAGATAACTGAGACCAGGCCACTTTATGTTGGAATGGGGTCCTGGGTGTACACCCACCACCGGAGTGGAAGAATGGCAGGCGCATCTTACAGATGACTAGTCGATGGTCAGAGGGCAGATCAGCTCCACGGTAGGTCCTGGTATCAAGGACATGGGCTCGCATTCGCTGGTCCGTCACTATGTAGTCCAGCAGATGTTCTTGCTTGGACCCGGCATGCATCCATGATGTTGTGTGGATGCGCCGATGCCGGAACAGCGTGTTGGTAATTACAAGCCCATGGGCTGCACAAAAATCTAGCAGCCTCCTACCGTTGTTATTGAGCTGATCTGGCCCATGCCCTCCAATCACTCCACACCAGGTGCCAGTATCATGACCAACTCGGGCATTGAAGTCACCCAACATGATGACTCTATCCCGAGGGGCCACTTTAGCCAGGACCTGTGACAGGAGGTCATAGAAGGCATCTGACTCATCGGCTTTGCCTGCATCCCTCCACGGATGTTCATCTTCGGTGGGGGCATAAGTAACCACGACCACCATTCCTCGCCTCCGGTTGATGGGAAGGCGAGCCCAAAGTAGCCTGGGGCTTACAGCTTCCCACACCTCACCGCCACGCTCCTACGCCCCCTTCATTCCTTTGTTCAAAAGAAGACCCACACCCTGTTGTTTGGCAGTCTGCTGCCCCGAGTAGAGGACTGTCCACCCCTCATGGTGGCAGGAGCCAGAGCCGGTCCACCGGACCTCCTGAATGCCGCATAGATCCAGGCAGTACCGGTCCAGCTCCCGACAGAGGAACATTCCACGTGGCCACCCGTAGTGGCTTTTCGTTGTTTCTGGAGTAGCCCCGAGGGTAGGTATTCAATCTCCTGGCTCCGCCAATTGGGGTTTGGCCAGGAGACGTCATAGACGCCTGGCCCCCCGGGGCCTCCGGCACAAGCTTATTAGTTACATATTTCAGTTTAATTCGTGGTTTCGTGGTAATTAATTGAAGGTGGAGGGGTTACCAGCCCCTCGCACCCGTCCAGAGCCCCCGTTTAGCCCCTGTGGTGGACACATATGCCATGAGGGGAGGAGCCAATCAAAATTGGATCTCCCCCCACAGCACTGTCCACGACAGAGTTGCCCGTCCGGCACCGTGAGGAGGTAGGGGGTTGTTTTGCCGCACACACACACACACGCACACACACACACACGCACACACACACGCACACACGCACGCACGCACGCACGCACGCACACACACACGCACACACACACGCACACACACACACGCACACACACACACACGCACACACACACGCACACACACACACGCACACACACACGCACACACGCACACACACGCGCACACACACACACGCACACACACACACGTGTACGTATGTACACAGTAGGGGCCACAGGTGGTGCATCATCTACCGGTCATCTCAGTCGGCTAACCCGCGGCACCTGCAGGGTCCGTGCCGTGACCTCCTCCTGCCGGCGGGCGTTCGACGCTTCGCGCGATGGCCTCAACGTGCACCTAGCCTGGCACTGGCGCCGTGGTGACGTCACCGCCTGCTGCTGCAGTTGTTGCGAGTCTCTCACCCGATTGGCCAAACGTTCCCACCCGGAGGCTCGCACGGCCGCCGGTAACCCTCCGGTAACGGCCGTCTCACCCCCCCCACCACCACCACTTAACCACCCCCCACCACCACCACCACCACCCCACCACCACCACCAACCCCCCCCACCACCACCAGCACCACCACCCCACCACCACCACCACCACCCCACCACCACCCCACCACCACCCCACCACCACCCCACCACCACCACCACCACCACCCCACCACCACCCCACCACCACCACCACCACCCCACCACCACCCCACCACCACCACCACCCCACCACTACCACCACCACACCCCCACCGACACGGGCACCCCCGGCACCACCACCGGCACGTGGCTGTGCGGGCCAACTCACCTTGGCCTTCTTGCCGAAGAGCCACATCTTGCCCCGCGCCCTCCCCACCGACACTTTGCCGTCGCCGGCTCCGGGCTCGGGACCACCGCCGCCACCACCACCACCACCACCACCGCCACCGCCGCCACCGCCGCCACCGCCGCCACCGCCTCGCCAGCTGTCCTGGCCACCGCCACCACCGCCACCGCCACCACCGCCACCGCCACCGCCTCGCCAGCCGTCCTGGCCACCGCCACCGCCACCGCCGCCACCACCGCCGCCCCTCTCGCCCCTTCCCCTGTCGCTCGACCCCTCCCTCGCGCCCCTCCCCCGCTCCCCGCGCCCACCACCGCCACCACCGCCGCCACCACCGCCTCTCCAGCCGTCCTGGCCACCACCGCCACCACCGCCGCCGCCGCCGGCCGACCGCGCCGAGCCTCCGGGGCCCGGGGCGAGGAGCTCCGAGCCGCCCGCCGCCACGCGGGGGGAGTCCTCCACGTCCAGGTCACGGGGACGCTCGTAGCCGGAGCGGTACAGCCGGGCTACCGTGTGGCAGTCCTGCAGGAGTGGGGGTCACGTGGGGGGTCACGTGGGGGGTCACGTGGGGGGGGGGGGGGGTCACGTGGGGGGGTCACGTGGGGGGTCACGTGGGGGGGGGGGGTCACGTGGGGGGGAGTCCTCCACGTCCAGGTCACGGGGACGCTCGTAGCCGGAGCGGTACAGCCGGGCTACCGTGTGGCAGTCCTGCAGGAGTGGGGGTCACGTGGGGGGGTCACGTGGGGGGTCACGTGGGGGGGTCACGTGGGGGGGAGTCCTCCACGTCCAGGTCACGGGGACGCTCGTAGCCGGAGCGGTACAGCCGGGCTACCGTGTGGCAGTCCTGCAGGAGGGGGGTCACGTGGGGGGTCACGTGGGGGGAGGGGGGGTCACGTGGGGGGGTCACGTGGGGAGGGGGGGGGTGTGTCACCCACCTGCCTCTCGTTGATGCTGTCGGCAGCTCGTGCGACCTCGTCCAGGCAGCCGCCGATGGCCGGCAGCACCTTGAGCTCGGCGTCGGCGTAGCGGCGGAGATACTCACGCACCTTGGAGAGACGGCACGCCTCCATCTCCTCCAGCTCCTGCGGGGGACGCAGTCACACCGCACTCACAGTCACACCACACTCACACCACAGTCACACCACACTCACACCACACTCACAGTCACAGTCACACTCACACCACAGTCACACCGCACTCACAGTCACACCACAGTCACACCACACTCACACCACACTCACACCACACTCACAGTCACACCACAGTCACACCACACTCAAACCACACTCACACCACAGTCACACCGCACTCACAGTCACACCACTCACAGTCACACCACAGTCACACCAGTCACAGTCACACCACAGTCACACCACACTCACAGTCACACCACAGTCACAGTCACACCACAGTCACACCACACTCACAGTCACACCACACTCACAGTCACACCGCACTCAATCACAGTCACACCGCACTCACAGTCACACCGCACTCACAGTCACACCGCACTCACAATCACACCGCACTCACAGTCACACCACACTCACAGTCACACCACACTCACAGCCACAGTCACACCGCACTCACAGTCACAGTCACACCGCACTCACAATCACACCGCACTCACAGTCACACCGCACTCACAGCCACAGTCACACCGCACTCACAGTCACAGTCACACCGCACTCACAGCCACACCGCACTCACAGTCACACCACAGTCACAGTCACACCGCACTCACAGTCACAGTCACACCGCACTCACAGTCACACCACACTCACAGTCACACCACACTCACAGTCACACTGCACTCACAGTCACACCGCACTCACAGTCACACCGCACTCACAGTCACACCGCACTCACAATCACACCGCACTCACAGTCACACCACACTCACAGTCACACCACACTCACAGTCACACCGCACTCACAATCACACCGCACTCACAGTCACACCGCACTCACAGCCACAGTCACACCGCACTCACAGTCACAGTCACACCGCACTCACAGCCACACCGCACTCACAGTCACACCACAGTCACAGTCACACCGCACTCACAGTCACAGTCACACCGCACTCACAGTCACACCGCACTCACAGTCACACCGCACTCAATCACAGTCACACCGCACTCACAATCACACCGCACTCACAGTCACACCACACTCACAGTCACACCGCACTCACAATCACACCGCACTCACAGTCACACCGCACTCACAGCCACACCGCGCTCACAGTCACAGTCACACCGCACTCACAGCCACACCGCACTCACAGTCACACCACAGTCACAGTCACACCGCACTCACAGTCACAGTCACACCGCACTCACAGTCACACCGCACTCACAGTCACACCGCACTCAATCACAGTCACACCGCACTCACAATCACACCGCACTCACAGTCACACCACACTCACAGTCACACCGCACTCACAATCACACCGCACTCACAGTCACACCGCACTCACAGCCACACCGCGCTCACAGCCACACCGCACTCACAGCCCCAGTCACACCCACAGTCACACCGCGCTCACACCCGCGGCGCCACACCGCACCCGACCGCGCACGGCCTCGGCATCACGCCGCCGGTTACGTGGAAGAGAGCGGGCATGACGCTGTAGAAGTGGTCCGCCTGCTCCCGGTTGAAGCCGTCCCTCTGGCCGACGAAGTCGGCGCGGCTGTCCTCAGCGGCGCGCTTGCGGGCAGCGGCGGCGGTGCGGGCCTTCTCCACGTCGGCGCGCGACGAGTTGGGGTCACAGTCGTGGCGCTGCATCGTCTGCCGGGCGCGGTCGGACTCGCGGGTGTCCCGCTCGCACTTGCGCTTGCTCTGGTGGCGGTTAGGTGGTGCGTGTGTGTTAGTGTGTGTGTGTGTTAGTGTGTGTGTGTTGGTGTGTTGGTGTGTGTGTTGGTGTGTGTTGGAGTGTTGGTGTGTGTTGGAGTGTTGGTGTGTGTGTGTTGATGTGTTGGTGTGTGTGTTGGTGTGTGTGTTGGAGTGTTGGTGTGTGTGTGTTGGTGTGTTGGTGTGTTGGTGTGTGTGTTAGTGTGTTGGTGTGTGTGCGTTGGTGTGTTGGTGTGTGTGTGTGTTGGTGTGTGTGTTGGTGTGTGTGTTAGTGTGTTGGTGTGTGTGCGTTGGTGTGTGTGTGTTAGTGTGTGTGTTAGTGTGTTGGTGTGTGTTGGTGTGTGTGTGTGTTAGTGTGTGTGTTAGTGTGTTGGTGTGTGTGTTAGTGTGTGTTAGTGTCGACTCAGCCTCAAATGAGTACCAGGTGCGGTGGGTAGTAAACATCGCCACGAGGGAGACAAAGGCGGTCGGGCGTGGTGCTGGCCACCCACCCCCTCGTGTACCGTTCCGGCCTTCATAGGTGCTCGCTAACAGCACTTGCCCCTACAGCCTGTTAAGGCTATATGGGGGATCTTTGTTAGTGTGTGTGTGTGTTGGTGTGTGTGTGTTAGTGTGTGTGTTGGTGTGTGTGTTAGAGTGTGTGCGGCAAAACAACCCCCTACCTCCTCGCGGTGCCGGACGGGCAACTCTGTCGTGGACAGCGCTGTGGGGGGAGATCCAATTTTGATTGGCTCCTCCCCTCATGGCATATGTGTCCACCACAGGGGCTAAACGGGGGCTCTGGACGGGTGCGAGGGGCTGGTAACCCCTCCACCTTCAATTAATTACCACGAAACCACGAATTAAACTGAAATATGTAACAACTAAGCTTGTGCCGGAGGCCCCGGGGGGCCAGGCGTCTATGACGTCTCCTGGCCAAACCCCAATTGGCGGAGCCAGGAGATTGAATACCTACCCTCGGGGCTACTCCAGAAACAACGAAAAGCCACTACGGGTGGCCACGTGGAATGTTCGAACGCTCACTGCAGAGGAGAGGCTGCCACTCCTCTGTCGGGAGCTGGACCGGTACCGCCTGGATCTATGCGGCATTCAGGAGGTCCGGTGGACCGGCTCTGGCTCCTGCCACCATGAGGAGTGGACAGTCCTCTACTCGGGGCAGCAGACTGCCAGACAACAGGGTGTGGGTCTTCTTTTGAACAAAAGAATGAAGGGGGCGTGGGAGCGTGGCGGTGAGGTGTGGGAAGCTGTAAGCCCCAGGCTACTTTGGGTTCGGCTTCCCATCAACCGGAGGCGAGGAATGGTGGTCGTGGTTACTTATGCCCCCACCGAAGATGAACATCCGTGGAGGGATGCAGGCAAAGCCGATGAGTCAGATGCCTTCTATGACCTCCTGTCACAGGTGCTGGCTAAAGTGGCCCCTCGGGATAGAGTCATCATGTTGGGTGACTTTAATGCCCGAGTTGGTCATGATACTGGCACCTGGTCTGGAGTGATTGGAGGGCATGGGCCAGATCAGCTCAATAACAACGGTAGGAGGCTGCTAGATTTTTGTGCAGCCCATGGGCTTGTAATTACCAACACGCTGTTCCGGCATCGGCGCATCCACACAACATCATGGATGCATGCCGGGTCCAAGCAAGAACATCTGCTGGACTACATAGTGACGGACCAGCGAATGCGAGCCCATGTCCTTGACACCAGGACCTACCGTGGAGCTGATCTGCCCTCTGACCATCGACTAGTCATCTGTAAGATGCGCCTGCCATTCTTCCACTCCGGTGGTGGGTGTACACCCAGGACCCCATTCCAACCTAAAGTGGCCTGGTCTCAGTTATCTGATGAAAGTTGCAAGCGAGAATTTCATCATCGCTTGCGGCTGGAATTGGCATCGTCCCCGACTCCTCCTGATGTCGAGGGTAAATGGGCGAGGTTTAGGACTGTGACTCATGCAGCTGCAATGGCTGCTTTGGGTACGTGGTCCAGACCTCCCCAGACACCCTGGATGACAGAGGAGTTGTTCAGGATGGTTGAGAAAAAGCGACAGGCCCACTGTCATCGGCTACAGAATCCCACGTCAGAGAATGAGGAGGCGTACCGCAGCCTTCGCTCGGAGGTTCGGAGAGCCGTGAGGCGCTGCAAGGATGGGTGGTGGTCGCGGGTTGCTGAGGAGATGGAGTCTGCCTCAGTGGCCCGTGATCACAAATCTCTATTTAACTCCATCAAAAAAGTAACCTGCAGCGCCACACCTATTACCATCATTAGGGGAAAAAACGGTGATCCAATTTCCGACCACCAGGAACAGGTTCGCAGATTTGCTGAGCATTTCTGTGAGGTCCTGGGGGAGGGAAAATCCCTCAGCCAGGAAAACATCGTGGCACAAAGTGAGGATGACCCGGCTGAGGCTGCGGTGCCTCAAATATTGGATGAAGTCACCCCCTGTGAGTGGCTGGCTGAGGTGCCATCTGCTGAGGAAGTATTGAAGGCGATCCGGAGTCTGAGACCAGGAAAGGCACCAGGTAGAGACGATCTCCCAAGCGAAATGCTGAGGGAGGGTGGCGTTTGTGCACAGACTGCCCTATATGACATCATAACAATCTGGACCACTGGACGGGTTCCGCAGGATTGGAAGGATGCCCTGGTGGTCCCGCTCTTTAAGAAGGGGGACCGCACAGACTATAACAACTACAGGGGCATCTCACTCCTCAGTGTGCCGGGAAATGTCCTGGCAAGGATTATTCAACATCGTCTTGCCAGGCAAGCTGAGGAGAGGCTTGCGGAGCCCCAATGCGGTTTCAGGAAAGGGCGGTCCTGCACAGATGCCATATTTTCTGTCCGTCTGCTACAGCAGAGGTGTAGGGAATTCCAACAAGACCTACATCTCTGCTTTATTGACCTGGTCAAGGCCTATGATACCATCAGTAGGCCTGGGCTCTGGGTTGTTCTTCGTGCTTTTGGAGTCCCTGACCCTCTGCTCACGATCATTAAGGACCTTCATGATGGTGAGCGAGCCCGGGTAAAACTACGTGGCCGGGAGTCAGAGCCATTCCCTGTACACCTTGGGGTGCGACAGGGATGTCCTCTGGCTCCCACATTATTTAACATCTATTTTGACCACGTAGTTCGTGAAGCCTTCAAGAGCTGTACCGGGGGAATCTCCATTTGGTACAGATATAATGGGAGGCTGATCGATGCCCGGGTGCGGTCAAGGGATGGCTCCCTATTGCTCAACCACATTATGTATGCCGATGATTTGGTAATAGCTGCTCATTCAGAGGAGGAGTTGGAGACGCTGCTGCTGAGACTGGAGCGTGCCACTAAGAGGTGGGGCATTACCATCAGCCCCACCAAAACTAAGCACCTGCCTGGGTATTTTGTTCCATCGGACACTCCACCCCCACAACTCCCAATCGGTGATGGGGCAGTTGTGGAGAGAGTGGAGAGTTTCCCATACCCGGGCAGTGTACTTATGACCGGCTCCAGTTTAACAGCAGAGGTCTCACTCCGAATCAGTCGAGCGGCAATATCTTTTCATCGGTTGCGTAACGCTGTGTGGAAGCTACCTGGTCTGTCGCTCCGCACTAAGCTTCAGGTCTTCTCGGCCACGGTCATTCCCTCCCTTCTCTACACTTGCGAAACGTGGACCCCTTTAATGGAGCATCTTCACCGGTTGGAAACATTTAGGCTGGCCTGCCTACGATCCATCCTGGGTTTAACCAGGCTGGATTGTGTGAGGAGCTCATAAACCCTTGAAAGATCTGAGCAAGGTCCCATCGGTGAGCTCCTCCGGCCGGCAAGGCTGCGTTGGCTGGGTCATGTCGCCCGCATGCCCAGCCACCGCATGCCGAAACAGCTTTTGTTCGGCCGGATCGAGGGGGCTAAACGGGCGTGGCACGGGCTAGAGAAGATATGGAGTGATGTGGTACAGGAGGACGTGGAGCTGAGTGGACTTGCCGATGACTGGTACCAGCGGTGTCAAGATCGGCCTCTGTGGAGGAGGCTCGTGAAGGACGCTACTGGGCAGTTGGAGGCAGTCGCCCTCCAACAACAACGGAGGGCGGAGGAGCGACGCTCAGAACAACGAGCGGAGCGCCGGGTGGCTAAAGCACAGCAGGTTGGCACAGTAGGGGGCACAGGTGGTGCACCAGCCAGTCATCTCAGTCAGTCGACCCGTGGCACCTGGGTCTGCCCTGTGACCTCCTGCCAGCGGGCGTTCGACACTTCACGTGGCCTCAAGGTGCACATGGCCTGGCACAAGCGTCGTGGTGACGTCACCGCCACTTAGTGGCGAATGGCGGTTGTTGTTGTGTTGTTGTGTGTTAGTGTGTAGGTGCTCGCTAACAGCACTTGCCCCTATAGTCTGTTAAAGCTATATGGGGGATCTTTGTTCTTTGTTAGTGTGTGTTAGTGTGTGTGTGTTAGTGAGTGTGTGTGTTAGTGAGTGTGTGTGTTAGTGAGTGTGTGTGTTAGTGAGTGTGTGTGTTAGTGTGTGTGTTAGTGTGTATGTGTTAGTGTGTGTGTTAGTGTATGTGTTAGTGTGTGTGTGTCAGTGTGTGTTGGTGTGTGTGTTAGTGTGTGTTGGTGTGTGTCTGTGCCTGTGTGTCTGTGTGGGTAGCGGTAGTGTAGTGGTTAGCGCTACGCTGCGCTACGAACCCGGCGACCCGAGTTCGATTCCCGCTCACGGCCAACACCGCCAGTGACGATTCTCTGAACCGGTCCCGGACCTCCACCTAGGTCAACTCAGCCTCAAATTAGCACCTGGTGCAGCGGTGTGCAGCAAACTTCGCCACTGGGGAGACAAAGGCGGCCGGGCGTGGTTGCTGGCCACCCACCCCCTCGTGTACCGTTCCCACCTCCATAGGTGCTGCTGCTGCTGCTGCTACTTGCCGCTACAGTGTATCAGAGGCTACACAGGGGATCTTTGTATTTGTCTTTGGGGGGGGGGGGTGGAACCGCCAACTCACCTCCTCCACCTGCTTCCAACACGTGTCCAGGTGCCGCTGTGCTCGCCGTCCCTCGAACAGCAACTGCCAGGTTCGAGTCGGGGATAAGGGGGGCGGGCGAGATTTGATTCCGATTTCAAAAAGGTGACATCATCACCCCCCCCCCGGTCGAGGCACGGCACCGGCGAAAAGCCTCCTCGCACCCCCCACCGCTCGCCCCACCCCTCCCCCCCCCCCCCCCGTGGTGTTTTGGCCATACTTCGCCGCTCCGGTGAGCACGCGTTTGGCGATGGTTGGAGTTGGTGGCAAGCCTAAGGGCAATGCCACGCCCCTAGCCTGGCACAGCGGGGGGCACAGGTGGTGGGTCTGGCCAATCATCTCAGTCGGTCGACCCACGGCACCTGCAGGGTCTGCCCCGTGACCTCCTGCACCTAGCCTGGCACGGCGGGGGGCCACAGCTGGTGGTGCATCCGCAAGTCATCTCAGTGGGTCAACCCACGGCATTTGTGGCTAACATTTAAGGTTAGTTTCAGTATGGGTCTTGATAAGTATGGGTCTCCGTGGGTCTCTACAAGATTTTCGCTTCTGTTGTAAATATCCACGTGGTGGTGATGACAATGACGATAAGCCACGTGGTTGAGCTGGCCATCATTTGTGATGGCCAGGGTCCAGGGCCATTATGAAAAAAAGATAAAAAACAGCTACGCAGCAGCTCAGCGAGGCCTCGGACCGGTAAAATATATATTTGTTTAACAAACCCCGCGGTAAAATAATTATAACAAAAAAGAACATTTCAAACAAACATCCCGATTCTAGATGTGAAGCTTTCGTGACTGCAAGGATCCATACTCTTTGGTTCTATTCGGTAGAGTCACGTGGGTAAAAAATATAAAACAATAAAAAAAAATGAAAATTTTTACGCTAATTCCTTTGTCAAGGCACCTTAATTACTCTCACACAGCTTAAAGGTCCGCGGTCTGAGCTTGGCTCTGTTTTCACTCCAGCGCGCTGTCCTCGAGACAGCCTGGTCCCTTCACCTGACGAAGGCCCGCTTGTGTTGTGGCCGAAACGTCGTGATTTTTTGCCGTTTTATTTTCGTTTTTTAACCCACGTGACTTTACCGAAGAGAACCAAAAAGACACCCCGATTCTCGCGCCGCCGGCGATTGGAGCGACGCTGGGGGACGTTCACCGGCGCCCGCCGGCACCGGCGTCGGCGCTCACCGCCTTGCGCTGTTGCTTGGCCTCGGCGTGGTAGCGCGCCAGGCTGCCCACCACGCGGTCCGCCAGCGTGTCAGCCAGCTGCTCGTGGTGCCCGGCGTATTCGCCCAGCTGATGCAGCGTGGCGAAGAAGGCGCGGCAGGACGTGTAGCTGGGAGGGGCCACGCAGGGCGGTGTGTCACAGAGACACGCAGGGTGGTGTGTCACAGACACGCAGGGCGGTGTGTCACAGACACGCATGGTGGTGTGTCACAGACACACAGGGTGGAGTGTCACAGATACACAGGGTGGAGTGTCACTCACAGAGACACGCAGGGTGGAGTGACACTCACAGAGACACAGGGTGGAGTGTCACTCACAGAGACACAGGGTGGAGTGTCACTCACAGAGACACAGGGTGGAGTGTCACTCACAGACACGCAGGGTGGAGTGTCACTCACAGACACGCAGGGTGGAGTGTCACTCACAGAGACACAGGGTGGAGTGTCACTCACAGAGACACAGGGTGGAGTGTCACTCACAGACACACAGGGTGGAGTGTCACTCACAGACACAGGGTGGTGTGTCACTCACAGAGACAGGGTGGTGTGTCACTCACAGACACGCAGGGTGGAGTGTCACTCACAGACACACAGGGTGGAGTGTCACTCACAGACACGCAGGGTGGAGTGTCACTCACAGACACACAGGGTGGAGTGTCACTCACAGACACACAGGGTGGAGTGTCACTCACAGACACACAGGGTGGAGTGTCACTCACAGACACGCAGGGTGGAGTGTCACTCACAGACACACAGGGTGGAGTGTCACTCACAGACACACAGGGTGGTGTGTCACTCACAGACACACAGGGTGGAGTGTCACAGACACACAGGGTGGAGTGTCACTCACAGACACGCAGGGTGGAGTGTCACTCACAGACACACAGGGTGGTGTGTCACAGACACAGGGTGGAGTGTCACTCACAGACACGCAGGGTGGAGTGTCACAGACACACAGGGTGGAGTGTCACTCACAGACACAGGGTGGAGTGTCACAGACACAGGGTGGAGTGTCACTCACAGACACACAGGGTGGAGTGTCACTCACAGACACACAGGGTGGTGTGTCACAGACACAGGGTGGAGTGTCATTCACAGACACGCAGGGTGTAGTGTCACAGACACACAGGGTGGAGTGTCACTCACAGACAGGGTGGAGTGTCACAAACACAGGGTGGAGTGTCACTCACAGACACAGGGTGGAGTGTCACTCACAGAGACACAGGGTGGAGTGTCACTCACAGACACACAGGGTGGAGTGTCACTCACAGACACAGGGTGGAGTGTCACTCACAGACACACAGGGTGGAGTGTCACTCACAGAGACACAGGGTGGAGTGTCACTCACAGACACAGGGTGGTGTGTCACAGAGACACAGGGTGGAGTGTCACAGACACGCAGGGTGGAGTGTCACTCACAGAGACACAGGGTGGAGTGTCACTCACAGAGACACAGGGTGGAGTGTCACAGACACGCAGGGTGGAGTGTCACTCACAGAGACACAGGGTGGAGTGTCACAGACACGCAGGGTGGAGTGTCACTCACACAGGGTGGAGTGTCACAGACACACAGGGTGGAGTGTCACTCACAGACATGCAGGGTGGAGTGTCACTCACAGACACACAGGGTGGAGTGTCACTCACAGAGACACAGGGTGGAGTGTCACAGACACGCAGGGTGGAGTGTCACTCACAGAGACACAGGGTGGAGTGTCACTCACAGACACAGGGTGGAGTGTCACTCACAGACACAGGGTGGAGTGTCACTCACAGAGACACAGGGTGGAGTGTCACAGACACACACAGGGTGGAGTGTCACTCACAGACACAGGGTGGAGTGTCACAGACACAGGGTGGAGTGTCACAGACACGCAGGGTGGAGTGTCACTCACAGAGACACAGGGTGGAGTGTCACTCACAGAGACACAGGGTGGAGTGTCACAGACACGCAGGGTGGAGTGTCACTCACAGAGACACAGGGTGGAGTGTCACAGACACGCAGGGTGGAGTGTCACTCACACAGGGTGGAGTGTCACAGACACACAGGGTGGAGTGTCACTCACAAACACGCAGGGTGGAGTGTCACTCACAGAGACACAGGGTGGAGTGTCACAGACACGCAGGGTGGAGTGTCACTCACAGAGACACAGGGTGGAGTGTCACTCACAGACACAGGGTGGAGTGTCACTCACAGACACAGGGTGGAGTGTCACTCACAGAGACACAGGGTGGAGTGTCACAGACACACACAGGGTGGAGTGTCACTCACAGACACAGGGTGGAGTGTCACTCACAGACACACAGGGTGGAGTGTCACAGAGACACAGGGTGGAGTGTCACTCACAGACACAGGGTGGAGTGTCACTCACAGAGACACAGGGTGGAGTGTCACTCACAGAGACACAGGGTGGAGTGTCACTCACAGAGACACAGGGTGGAGTGTCACTCACAGAGACAGGGTGGAGTGTCACTCACAGACACAGGGTGGAGTGTCACTCACAGAGACACAGGGTGGAGTGTCACTCACAGACACACAGGGTGGAGTGTCACAGACACGCAGGGTGGAGTGTCACTCACAGAGACACAGGGTGGAGTGTCACTCACAGACACAGGGTGGAGTGTCACTCACAGAAACACAGGGTGGAGTGTCACTCACAGACACGCAGGGTGGAGTGTCACTCACAGACACAGGGTGGAGTGTCACTCACAGAGACACAGGGTGGAGTGTCACTCACAGACACACAGGGTGGAGTGTCACAGACACACAGGGTGGTGTGTCACTCACAGACACAGGGTGGAGTGTCACTCACAGACACAGGGTGGAGTGTCACAGACACACAGGGTGGAGTGTCACAGACACGCAGGGTGGAGTGTCACTCACAGACACAGGGTGGAGTGTCACTCACAGACACACGCAGGGTGGAGTGTCACTCACAGACACAGGGTGGAGTGTCACTCACAGACACAGGGTGGAGTGTCACAGACACACAGGGTGGAGTGTCACAGACACGCAGGGTGGAGTGTCACTCACAGACACAGGGTGGAGTGTGACTCACAGACACACGCAGGGTGGAGTGTCACTCACAGAGTGTCACTTTCTGTGTGACGAAAACTCAACTAATGAAACATTTCATCTTACCTGAACACATTTTTTAAACCTAAACGAAATAAAAAAAAAAACACGCTCGAACTAAATTTAGTTGTTTTTTTTTTTAAACTAAATTAAGGTTTTTCTTATTTTCCGCACCGGGGGACCGTACCAGGTCGCGGCCGCTACCGTGACCCCTGTACCGAGGTCACTCACCGCGATACGGGGTCACGGTAGCGTCGCCGCCGCCGCTACCGGTCAATCACCTTGGTACGGGGTCACGGTAGCGTCGCCGCCGCCGCTACCGGTCAGTCACCTTGGTACGGGGTCACGGTAGCGTCGCCGCCGCCGCTACCGGTCAATCACCTTGGGTACGGGGTCACGGTAGCGTCGCCGCCGCCGCTACCGGTCAATCACCGTGGTACGGGGTCACGGTAGCGTCGCCGCCGCCGCTACCGGTCAATCACCTTGGGTACGGGGTCACGGTAGCGTCGCCGCCGCCGCTACCGGTCAATCACCGTGGTACGGGGTCACGGTAGCGTCGCCGCCGCCGCTACCGGTCAATCACCTTGGTACGGGGTCACGGTAGCGTCGCCGCTACCGGTCAATCACCTTGGTATGGGGTCACGGTAGCGTCGCCGCCGCCGCTTCCGGTCAATCACCTTGGGTACGGGGTCACGGTAGCGTCGCCGCCGCCGCTACCGGTCAATCACTTTGGTACGGGGTCACGGTAGCGGTGGCGGCGCCGCCGCCGCTACCGTGACCCCGTACCCTGAGGTCGCTCACCGCCGGCCGCTCTTCGCGTCGCCGACAGCTGCCGGTCGTCGGCACCGCGCCCCGGCACGCCGGACCGAAACCCTCGGGGACCTACGATGCCTGGCAAGCGCCGCCCCCCCTTGCCGCCGCCGGGCCGGCGAGCTCCGCTCACCTCTTCTCCTCCTCGGTGACGCGCTTGGGCAGGTACTTCTTCTGCAGGTTCCTGCGGGGCACAACGCAGTAGTGTGTGCGTGTGTTAGTGTGTTAGTGTGTGTGTGTTAGTGTGTGTGTGTGTGTTAGTGTGTGTGTGTTAGTGTGTGTGTTAGTGTGTGTTAGTGTGTGTGTGTGTTAGTGTGTGTGTGTGTGTTAGTGTGTTAGTGTGTGTTAGTGTGTGTGTGTTAGTGTGTTAGTGTGTGTGTTAGTGTGTGTGTGTTAGTGTGTGTGTTAGTGTGTGTGTTAGTGTGTGTGTGTGTTAGTGTGTGTGTGTGTTAGTGTGTTAGTGTGTGTGTTAGTGTGTGTGTGTGTTAGTGTGTTAGTGTGTGTGTGTTAGTGTGTGTGTTAGTGTGTTAGTGTGTGTGTTAGTGTGTGTGTGTGTTAGTGTGTTAGTGTGTGTGTGTTAGTGTGTTAGTGTGTGTGTTAGTGTGTGTGTGTTAGTGTGTGTGTGTTAGTGTGTGTGTTAGTGTGTGTTAGTGTGTATGTTAGTGTGTGTGTTAGTGTGTGTGTTAGTGTGTGCGTGTGTGTTAGTGTGTGTGTGTGTTAGTGTGTGTGTTAGTGTGTGTGTGTGTGTTAGTGTGTGTGTGTGTGTTAGTGTGTGTGTTAGTGTGTTAGTGTGTTAGTGTGTTAGTGTGTGTGTGTTAGTGTGTGTGTGTGTTAGTGTGTGTGTGTGTGTTAGTGTGTGTGTTAGTGTGTGTGTGTGTTAGTGTGTGTGTGTTAGTGTGTGTGTGTGTTAGTGTGTGTGTGTTAGTGTGTGTGTGGTAGTGTGTGTGTGTGTTAGTGTGTGTGTTAGTGTGTGTGTTAGTGTGTGTGTGTTTGTGTGTTAGTGTGTTAGTGTGTGTGTGTTAGTGTGTTAGTGTGTGTGTTAGTGTGTGTGTGTGTGTTAGTGTGTGTGTGTGTGTTAGTGTGTGTGTGTGTTAGTGTGTGTGTGTTAGTGTGTGTGTGTTAGTGTGTGTGTGTGTTAGTGTGTGTGTGTTAGTGTGTGTGTTAGTGTGTGTTAGTGTGTGTGTTAGTGTGTGTGTTAGTGTGTGTGTTAGTGTGTGCGTGTGTGTTAGTGTGTGTGTGTGTTAGTGTGTGTGTTAGTGTGTGTGTTAGTGTGTGTGTGTGTGTTAGTGTGTGTGTTAGTGTGTTAGTGTGTGTGTGTTAGTGTGTGTGTGTTAGTGTGTGTGTGTGTTAGTGTGTGTGTGTGTGTTAGTGTGTGTGTGTTAGTGTGTGTGTGTGTTAGTGTGTGTGTGTTAGTGTGTGTGTGTGTTAGTGTGTGTGTGTTAGTGTGTGTGTGGTAGTGTGTGTGTGTGTTAGTGTGTGTGTTAGTGTGTGTGTTAGTGTGTGTGTGTTTGTGTGTTAGTGTGTTAGTGTGTGTGTGTTAGTGTGTTAGTGT
>NC_133740.1:6457650-6555150 GCF_048934315.1 Petromyzon marinus | reverse complement strand
GTCTCTGTGTGTCTCTGTCTGTCTGTCTCTGTGTGTCTGTCTCACACCTGTCTGTCTGTCTCTGTGTGTCTCTGTCTGTCTGTCTCTGTGTGTCTCTCTGTCTCACCCCTGTCTGTCTGTCTCTGTGTGTCTGTCTGTCTGTCTCTGTGTGTGTCTCTGTCTGTCTGTCTCTGTGTGTCTCTGTCTGTCTGTCTCTGTGTGTCTCTCTGTCTGTCTGTCTGTCTCTGTGTGTCTCTCTGTCTCACACCTGTCTGTCTCTGTGTGTGTCTCTGTCTGTCTGTCTCTGTGTGTCTCTCTGTCTCACACCTGTCTGTCTGTGTCTCTGTCTGTCTGTATCTGTGTGTCTCTCTGTCTCACACCTGTCTGTCTGTCTGTGTGTGTCTCTGTCTGTCTGTCTCTGTGTGTCTCTCTGTCTCACACCTGTCTGTCTGTCTCTGTGTGTCTCTGTCTGTCTGTGTGTCTCTGTGTGTCTCTCTGTCTGTCTGTGTGTCTCTCTGTCTCACACCTGTCTGTCTGTCTCTCTGTCTCACACCTGTCTGTCTGTCTCTGTGTCTCTGTCTGTCTGTCTCTGTGTCTCTCTGTCTCACACCTGTCTGTCTCTGTGTGTGTCTCTGTGTGTGTCTCTGTCTGTCTCTGTGTGTGTGTCTCTGTCTGTCTCTGTGTGTCTCTCTGTCTCACACCTGTCTGTCTGTCTCTGTGTCTCTGTCTGTCTGTCTCTGTGTCTCTCTGTCTCACACCTGTCTGTCTCTGTGTGTGTCTCTGTCTGTCTCTGTGTGTGTCTCTGTCTGTCTCTGTGTGTCTCTCTGTCTCACACCTGTCTGTCTGTCTCTGTGTGTCTCTCTGTCTCACACCTGTCTGTCTGTCTCTGTGTGTGTCTCTGTCTGTCTCTGTGTCTGTCTCTGTCTCACACCTGTCTGTCTGTCTCTGTGTGTGTCTCTGTCTGTCTGTCTCTGTGTGTCTCTGTCTGTCTCTCTGTCTCACACCTGTCTGTCTGTCTCTGTGTGTCTCTCTGTCTCACACCTGTCTGTCTGTCTCTGTGTGTCTGTCTGTCTCTGTGTGTCTCTCTGTCTCACACCTGTCTGTCTGTCTCTGTGTGTCTCTCTGTCTCACACCTGTCTGTCTGTCTCTGTGTGTCTCTGTCTGTCTGTCTCTGTGTCTCTCTGTCTCACACCTGTCTGTCTGTCTCTGTGTGTGTCTCTGTCTCACACCTGTCTGTCTGTCTCTGTGTGTGTCTCTGTCTGTCTCTGTCTGTCTGTCTCTGTGTGTGTCTCTGTCTCACACCTGTCTGTCTGTCTCTGTGTGTGTCTCTGTCTGTCTCTGTCTGTCTGTCTCTGTGTGTGTCTCTGTCTCACACCCACCCCGCGTCTCTCCCCCGTGACGTCTCCGCCATCTCCGGCACTCGCCCACAGATCCACACCCACACCACAACCACCCTCACCACCACCCTCACCACCACCACCACCCTCACCACCACCACCCTCACCACCACCACCCTCACCACCACCACCCTCACCACCCTCACCACAACCCTCACCACCACCCTCACCACCACTCACCCACACCACCACCCTCACCACCACCCTCACCACCACTCACCCTCACCACCACTCACCCACACCACCCTCACCACCACTCACCCTCACCACCACTCACCAACACCACCCTCACCACCACCCTCACCACCACCCTCACCACCACCACTCACCCACACCACCCTCCCCACCACCCTCACCACCACCCTCACCACCACTCACCCACAGATCCACACCCACATCACCCTCACCACCACCCTCACCACCACCCTCACCACCACCCTCGCCACCACTCACCCTCAACACCACTCACCCACACCACCCTCACCACAACCCTCACCACCACCCTCACCACCACCACTCACCACCACTCACCCACACCACCCTCACCACCACTCACCCACACCACCCTCACCACCACCCTCACCACCCTCACCACCAACACTCACCCACAGGTCCACACCCCACGCCATCACCACTCCCTGCCGCCTCCTCCTTGTCCAACTGGGCCCGCGTGTCTCTGTGTCTCTGTGTGTGTGTTTGTGTGTCTCTGTGTGAGTCTGTGTGTCTGTGTGCGTGTGTGCGTATCTATCTGTTTGTGTGTCTCTGTGTGAGTCTGTCTGCGTCTCTGTCTGTGTGTCTGTGTGTCTGCGTGTCTCTGTCTGTCTGTGTTTGTGTCTGTCTGTGTGTCTCTGTGTCTGTGTGTCTGTCTGTGTGTGTTTGTGTGTCTCTGTGTGTGTGTCTGTCTCTGTGTGTCTCTGTGTGTCTCTGTGTGTGTGTCTCTCTGTTTGTGTGTGTGTCTCTGTGTGTGTTTGTGTGTCTCTGTGTGTCTCTGTCTGTGTGTCTGTGTGTGTGTCTGTGTGTGTCTCTGTGTGTGTCTGTCTCTGTGTGTGTGTCTGTCTCTGTGTGTGTGTCTCTGTGTCTGTGTGTGTGTCTCTGTGTGTTTGTGTGTCTCTGTGTGTCTGTGTCTCTGTGTGTGTGTCTGTGTCTCTGTGTGTGTCTGTGTCTCTGTGTGTCTGTGTCTCTGTGTGTGTGTCTGTGTGTCTCTGTGTCTCTGTGTGTGTGTCTCTGTGTGTGTGCCTCTGTGTGTGTGTCTGTGTGTCTCTCTGTGTGTGTCTCTGTGTGTGTCTGTGTGTGTGTGTCTCTGTGTGTTTGTGTGTCTCTGTGTGTGTGTCTCTGTGTGTGTCTCTGTGTTTCTGTGTGTCTGTGTCTCTGTGTGTGTCTCTGTGTGTGTGTCTGTGTGTCTCTGTGTGTGTGTCTCTGCTGCGCCTCTCGTCACCACCGCCGCCCCCACCCCTCTCAGGTGCTGCCCGCACTCAGATGGCGGCGCGCGGGGCATGCCGGGTAACGGCGTCAGGGGCCGCAGGTAACCGCGTCACGTGACGGCGGCCCCGCCACCTCCCCCCACCCACTCACCCATCGCGTCACATCACCCGGAGGGTTTGTGTGACGTCACGCGCCTAGGGGGGGGAGGGGGGAGTTGAGACATATGACGTCACATCAAAAAGCGCAACTTTTAAATACGTGAATAAAAACAGCACGTTCTACTTAATTTAATATAATTGTTGTAACAACACTAATATGTTTTGATTTAAAGCTTTCGTGACTGCAGGGATTCATATTCTTGGTTCTTTCGGTAAAGTCACTACGTAGAAGGGAAACAATAAAATAATAAAAATATAAAACAATAAAATTCTCAAGACGTTTTTATTTTTACAAATTGTTCTTATTGTGGTTTTCACACCTTGATGATGATTGCTTGTGTTGCAGTCGAAACGTCGTGAGAATTTTATTGTTTTATATTTTTATTATTTTATTGTTTCCCTTCTACGTGGTGACTTTACCGAAAGAACCAAGAATAACACTAATTTGGATTAATTTTCATTATTAACTATTTGATTGTTTAAATTTACTAAGGTCACCCTTTTTATTTATTCCATGCAGGAGAATGGAGAAGCATCAATTTTATACATTTTTTTTAATTAAACGTTTATGATTCTAATTATTCTACCAGGGCTTTTCATTCCGTGGAATGAAAATGCGATTGTTATAATTGCTTCGTTCTGCTACGAAGTTTCAAGTATTTTTTTAATAGTTGTAATAACTTATAATATTTTTATAAATATAAGAGAATTGAAATATAATATTCTGAACATCTGCATTTTTTAGTTAGACGTTGAATATTTTCAAGTGAATTTTATACTAAATTTCAGCTTTCCAACGCCTCCTTTTTAATAAATGTTTTCTCCTACAACATCAGAGTGCAGCGCCACTTTAAATACGCACTACAATGACAATAGTTTAAAGTGATTTGAAGCATGGTTTATGTATTTTTTTTGGGGGGGGGGGTGGCAGAGCTTTGTGACGTCATATTTAAGGGGGGGGGGTCTGACTTTTTGTGACGCCGTGTGACGTGTCAAAACGCGCCCAAAATCGCGTGACGTCATTGATGGACGGCCGCTAACACAGTACTAACACAGTGCTAACACAGTACTAACAGACACAGTACTAACACAGTACTAACACAGTGCTAACACAGTGGTAACACACACAGTACTAACACAGTACTAACACACACAATACTAACACAGTCATAACATGCCACTGGTTCTTCACGTTCTGTAGATGTAGATGCCACTGGTTTTTCACGTTCTGTAGATGTAGATGCCACTGGTTCTTCACGTTCTGTAGATGTAGATGCCACTGGTTCTTCACGTTCTGTAGATGTAGATGCCACTGGTTCTTCACGTTCTGTAGATGTAGATGCCACTGGTTCTTCACGTTCTGCAGATGTAGATGCCACTGGTTCTTCCTGTTCTGCAACTGTAGATGCCACTGGTTCTTCCTGTTCTGTAGATGCCACTGGTTCTTCACGTTCTGCAGCTGTAGATGCCGCTGGTTCTTCATGTTCTGTAGATGTAGATGCCACTGTTTTTTCACGTTCTGCAGCTGTAGATGCCGCTGGTTCTTCACGTTCTGTAGATGTAGATGCCACTGGTTCTTCACGTTCTGTAGATGTAGAGGTCACTGGTTCTTCACGTTCTGTAGATGTAGATGCCACTGGTTCTTCATGTTATGTAGATGCCACTGGTTCTTCACGTTCTGTCGATTTAGATGCCACTGGTTCTTCACGTTCTGCAGATGTATATGCCACTGGTTCTTCACGTTCTGTAGATGTAGATGCCACTGGTTCTTCACGTTCTGCAGCTGTAGATGCCACTGGTTCTTCACGTTCTGTAGATGCCACTGGTTCTTCACGTTCTGCAGCTGTAGATGCCACTGGTTTTTCATGTTCTGTAGATGTAGATGCCACTGGTTCTTCACGTTCTACAGATGTAGATGCCACTGGTTCTTCACGTTCTGTAGACGTAGATGCCACTGGTTATTCACGTTCTGTAGATGTATATGCCACTGGTTCTTCACGTTCCGTAGATGTAGATGCCACTGGTTCTTCACGTTCTGCAGATGTAGATGCCACTGGTTCTTCACGTTCTGTAGATGTAGATGCCACTGGTTCTTCACGTTCTGTAGATGTAGATGCCACTGGTTCTTCACGTTCTGTAGATGTAGATGCCACCGGTTCTTCAGATTCTGTGGATGTAGATGCCACTGGTTCTTCAAGTTCTGCAGATGTAGATGCCACTGGTTTTTCACGTTCTGCAGATGTAGATGCCACTGGTTCTTCACGTTCTGCAGCTGTAGATGCCACTGGTTCTTCACGTTCTGTAGATGTAGATGCCAATGGTTATTCACGTTCTGTAGATGTAGACGCCACTGGTTCTTCAAGTTCTGCAGATGTAGATGCCACTGGTTCTTCACGTTCTGCAGCTGTAGATGCCGCTGGTTCTTCACGTTCTGTAGATGTAGATGCCACCGGTTCTTCAGATTCTGTAGATGTAGATGCCACTGGTTCTTCAAGTTCTGCAGATGTAGATGCCACTGGTTCTTCACGTTCTGCAGCTGTAGATGCCGCTGGTTCTTCACGTTCTGCAGATGTAGATGCCAATGGTTCTTCACGTTCTGCAGCTGTAGATGCCGCTGGTTCTTCACGTTCTGCAGCTGTAGATGCCACTGATGCTTCACCTGGCATCGACATAACATACGCAGACGTTTTGTTCGTGACCCTCTGAAAGTTCGCAAGTGCGAATATTCGTCAAGTCAGAGGGGTTCCTCCCCGCGGTAATTCCCGTAGCTGCCACCAGATGGCACCAACCCCCACGCAGATCCCCGTGGGGAGCGGTGGTGCAGCGGTTAGCGCGCTGCGCTCAAGAGTTCGGGGCCGTCCATAAATGACGTCACGCGATTTGGGACGATTTTTGACCTCCCCCCCTTCCCCCCACCACCATCGCTTTAAACTATTGTCATTGTAGTAGTGCGCATTTTAAGTGGCGCTGCACTATGATGTTGTAGGAGAAAACATTTATTTAAAAAAAGTCTATTTAATTAAGTAGAACGTGTTGTCTATATTTATTTATAAAGTTGCGCATTTTGGTGTGACGTCACATTTCTCAAACGTCCCCTCCCCCCAAGGTGCGTGACGTCATTTATGGTCGGCCCCTAACACGTTGTAGGCTTTCGCGACCAATGTCATTCGTAGTAGATGCGTGGACACCGCATCTACGCCTGATGAAGCTGGCTTGTAAATTTACCTGCGAAACGTCGTACCTGGCGCGGTGCGTCATTCTGCATCGGCCCTGGGGCGTGGTGCTGATTGGTTGCTGGCCACTCCACACCCGCTCGCGTGCCACAGCACTTGCCCCTACAGCCTGTTAGAGGCTACCCGGGGCATGTTTGTCTGTGTGACGCAGTGCCAGCCTTAATAGGTGGTGCCGCTCGCTACCCACAGCACTTGCTCCAGCAGCCTGTTAGAGGCTACACGGGGGAGCTTTGTCTATGTGGCGCAAGTGCCAGACTTCATAGGTGGTGCTCCTCGCTACTAACAGCACTTGCCCCTAAGGCCTGTTAGAGGCTACCCGGGGCATCTTTGTCTGTGTGACGCAAGTGCCAGCCTTAATAGGTGGTGCTGTTCACTACTAACAGCACTTGCCTCTACAGCCTGTTAGAGGCTACCTGGGGCAGCTTTGTCTGTGTGACGCAGTGCCAGACTTAATAGGTTTTGCCGCTCGCTACTAACAGCACTTGCCCCAGCAGCCTGTTA
Organism: Petromyzon marinus; assembly: GCF_048934315.1. NCBI lineage: Eukaryota > Metazoa > Chordata > Hyperoartia > Petromyzontiformes > Petromyzontidae > Petromyzon > Petromyzon marinus. The sequence continues at coordinate 6,548,460 of NC_133740.1, read as the reverse complement.
GAGGCTACACGGGGGAGCTTTGTCTGTGTCTGTGTGTGAGGTGCTCGCTAACAGCACTTGCCCCTGCAGTCTGTTAGAGGCTACACGGGGGAGCTTTGTCTGTGTCTGTGTGTGAGGTGCTCGCTAACAGCACTTGCCCCTGCAGCCTGTTAGAGGCTACACGGGGGAGCTTTGTCTGTGTCTGTGTGTGAGGTGCTCGCTAACAGCACTTGCCCCTGCAGCCTGTTAGAGGCTACACGGGGGGGCTTTGTCTTTGTGGTGTTTCCGGAGGGAGAGAGGGGGGTCCGTGGGGGGGGGGGGGAAGGGGGTCCGTGGGGGGGTTCGCTGAGTCCAGAAGGGGTCCCTAGGGGTCCCTCTAGGGGGTCCCTAGGGGTCCCTAGGGGGTCCCGAGGGGTCCCTAGGGGTCCCTAGGGGGTTCCTAGGGGCACAGGTTCCGTGGTCTACTCAGCTCTCACGACTCTGCCCGCAGAGCCGTGAGAGCTGAGCTCAGGGCGCGAGACGTCTCCACCCCCTCCTCCCCCCTGCCCCCCTTCTTCCCCCCCCAACCCCCCCTCCTCCCCCCCCTCCTCCCCCCACCCTCCCCCCCCCCTCCTCCCCCTCCCTGCGATGTCTCCACGCTCTCCGCAGATGCAGAGCTCAGCACCCGCAGCATCTCCCATTGACTCCGTGTGGCTATGAGATGTTGACTACCTCGCCTGGTACACAGGAGGTCTGTGTCTCTCTCTCTCTCATCATCATCATAGTGGCTATGAGATGTTGACTACCTCGCCTGGTATACAGGAGGTCTGTGTCTCTCTCATCATCATCATCACGGTGGCTATTTAGATGTTGACTACCTCGCTTGGTACACAGGAGGTCTGTGTCTCTCTCATCATCATCACGGTGGCTATGAGATGTTAACTACCTCGCCTAGTATACAGGAGGTCTGTGTCTCTCTCTCATCATCATCACGGTGGCTATGAGATGTTAACTACCTCGCCTGGTACACAGGAGGTCTGTGTGTCTCTCTCTCTCTCATCATCATCACAGTGGCTATGAGATGTTGACTACCTCGCTCGGTACACAGGAGGTCTGTGTCTCTCTCTCATCATCATCACGGTGGCTATGAGATGTTAACTACCTCGCCTGGTACACAGGAGATCTGTGTGTCTCTCTCTCTCTCATCATCATCATAGTGGCTATGAGATGTTGACTACCTCGCCTGGTATACAGGAGGTCTGTGTCTCTCTCATCATCATCATCACGGTGGCTATGAGATGTTGACTACCTCGCCTGGTACACAGGAGGTCTGTGTCTCTCTCATCATCATCACGGTGGCTATGAGATGTTAACTACCTCGCCTAGTATACAGGAGGTCTGTGTCTCTCTCTCATCATCATCACGGTGGCTATGAGATGTTAACTACCTCGCCTGGTACACAGGAGGTCTGTGTGTCTCTCTCTCTCTCATCATCATCACAGTGGCTATGAGATGTTGACTACCTCGCTCGGTACACAGGAGGTCTGTGTCTCTCTCTCATCATCATCACGGTGGCTATGAGATGTTAACTACCTCGCCTGGTACACAGGAGATCTGTGTGTCTCTCTCTCTCTCATCATCATCACAGTGGCTATGAGATGTTGACTACCTCGCCTGGTACACAGGAGGTCTGTGTCTCTCTCTCTCTCTCATCATCATCACAGTGGCTATGAGATGTTAACTACCTCGCCTGGTACACAGGAGGTCTGTCTCTCTCTCTCTCTCTCATCATCATCACAGTGGCTATGAGATGTTGACTACCTCGCCTGGTACACAGGAGGTCTGTGTGTCTCTCTCTCTCTCATCATCATCACAGTGGCTATGAGATGTTAACTACCTCGCCTGGTACACAGGAGGTCTGTGTCTCTCTCTCTCTCATCATCATCACAGTGGCTATGAGATGTTGACTACCTCGCCTGGTACACAGGAGGTCTGTGTCTCTCTCATCATCATCATCATCACGGTGGCTATGAGATGTTGACTACCTCGCCTGGTTTAAAGCAGGTCTGTGTCTCTCTCATCATCATCATCACGGTGGCTATGAGATGTTGACTACCTCGCCTGGTACACAGGAGGTCTGTGTCTCTCTCATCATCATCATCACGGTGTCTATGAGATGTTAACTACCTCGCCTGGTACACAGGAGGTCTGTGTCTCTCTCTTCATCATCATCATCACGGTGGCTATGAGATGTTGAATATCTCGCCTGGTACACAGGAGGTCTGTGTCTCTCTCATCATCATCATCACGGTGTCTATGAGATGTTAACTACCTCGCCTGGTACACAGGAGGTCTGTGTCTCTCTCATCATCATCATCACGGTGGCTGTGAGATGTTGACTACCTCGCCTGGTCTACAGGAGGTCTGTGTCTCTCTCTCATCATCATCACGGTGGCTGTGAGATGTTGACTACCTCACCTCGTATACAGGAGGTCTGTGTCTCTCTCATCATCATCATCATCACAGTGGCTGTGAGATGTTGACTACCTCGCCTGGTACACAGGAGGTCTCTCTCATCATCATCATCATCACAGTGGCAGTGAGATATTGACTACCTCGCCTGGTACACAGGAGGTCTGTGTCTCTCTCATCATCATCACGGTGGCTATGAGATGTTGACTACCTCGCCTGGTGCACAAGAGGTCTCTCATCATCATCATCATCACGGTGGCTATGAGATGTTGACTACCTCGCCTGGTACACAGGAGGTCTCTCATCATCATCACGGTGGCTATGAGATGTTGACTACCTCGCCTGGTACACAGGAGGTCTGTGTCTCTCATCATCATCATGGTGGCTATGATATGTTGACTACCTCGCTTGGTACACAGGAGGTCTCTCATCATCATCATCACGGTGGCTATGAAATGTTGACTACCTCGCCTGGTACACAGGAGGTCTGTGTCTCTTTCTCATCATCATCATCACGGTGGCTGTGAGATGTTGACTACCTCGCCTGGTATAGAGGAGGTCTGTGTCTCTCTCTCATCATCATCATCATCACGGTGTCTATGAGATGTTGACTACCTCGCCTGGCCCACAGGAGGTCTGTGTCTCTCTCATCATCATCACGGTGGCTATGAGATGTTGATTACCTCGCCTGGTATACAGGAGGTCTGTGTCTCTCTCATCATCATAATCATCACGGTGGCTATGAGATGTTGACTACCTCGCCTGGTATACAGGAGGTCTGTGTCTCTCTTTCTCATCATCATCACGGTGGCTATGAGATGTTGACTAGCTCGCCGCGTATACAGGAGGTCTGTGTCTCCCTCTCATCATCATCATCATCACGGTGGCTATGAGATGTTGACTACCTCGCCTGGTATGCAGGAGGTCTGTGTCTCTCTCTCATCATCATCATGATGGCTATGAGATGTTGACTACCTCGCCTGGTCTACAGGAGGTCTGGCTCTCTCTCTCATCATCATCACGGTGGCTATGAAATGTTGACTACCTCGCGTGGTATACAGGAGGTCTGTGTCTCTCTGTCTCTCTGTCTCTCATCATCATCATCACGGTGCCTATGAGATGTTGACTACCTCGCCTGGCCTACAGGAGGTCTGTGTCTCTCTCTCATCATCATCATCATCATCACGGTGGCTATGAGATGTTGACTACCTCGCTTGGTCTACAGGAGGTCTGTGTCTCTCTCTCATCATCATCATCACGGTGGCTATGAGATGTTGACTACCTCACCCGGTATACAGGAGGTTTGTGTGTGTCTCTCTCTCTCATCATCATCATCACGGTGGCTGAGAGGTTGACTATCTCTCCTGGTCTACAGGAGGTCTGTGTCTCTCTCTCATCATCATCACGCTGGCTATGAGATGTTGGCTACCTCGCCTGGTACACAGGAGGTCTGTGTCTCTCTCTCTCTCTCTCATCATCATCACGGTGGCTAAGATGTTGACTACCTCGCGTGGTACGCAGGAGGTCTGTGTCTCTCTCATCATCATCATCCCGGTGGCTAAGATGTTGACTACCTCGCCTGGTCTACAGGAGGTCTGTATCTCTCTCTCATCATCATCACGGTGGCTATGAGATGTTGACTACCCCGCCAGGTACACAGGAGTTCTGTGTCTCTCTAATCATCATCATCACGGTGGCTATGAGATGTTGACTACCTCGCCTGGTCTACAGGAGATCCGTGTCTCTCTCTCTGTCTCATCATCACGGTGGCTATGAGATGTTGACTACCTCGCCCGGTACACAGGAGGTCTGTGTCTCTCTATCTCATCATGATCATCACGGTGGATATGAGATGTTCACTACCTCGCGTGGTATACAGGAGGTCTGTGTTTCTCTCTCTCATCATCGTCACGGTGGCTAGACCCATGGAGTAACACAGAGACCCATAGACTCACACAGGGATCCATTGAGTAACATAGAGACCCATAGACTCACACAGAGACATATAGGCTCACACAGAGACCCATAGACTCACACAGAGATCCATAGAGTAAGACATAGACGCATAGACTAACACAGAGACCCATAAACTCACACAGAGACCCATAGCCTCATTGATCAACGTCTTATAACAGAGCTACTCGCAATGCATCGTGTGTATTGATCAACGTCTTATAACAGAGCTACTCGCAATGCATCGTGTGTATTGATCAACGTCTTATAACAGAGCTACTCGCAAGTCATCGTGTGAATTAAAAATGTCTTATAGCAGATGTACTGGCAAGTCATCGTGTGTATTGATCAACGTCTTATAACAGATGTACTGGCAAGTCATCGTGTGTATTGATCAACGTCTTATAACAGATGTACTCGCAAGTCATCGTGTGTATTGATTAACGTCTTATAACAGATGTACTCGCAATGCATCGTGTGTATTGATCAATGTCTTATAACAGAGCTACTCGCAATGCATCGTGTGTATTGATCAACGTCTTATAACAGATGTACTGGCAAGTCATCGTGTGTATTGATCAATGTCTTATAACAGAGCTACTCGCAATGCATCGTGTGAATTGATCAACGTCTCATAACAGATGTACTGGCAAGTCATCGTGTGAATTGATCAATGTCTTATAACAGATGTACTCGCAATGCATCGTGTGTATTGATCAATGTCTTATAACAGATGTACTGGCAAGTCATCGTGTGTATTGATCAACGTCTTATAACAGAGCTACTCGCAAGACATCGTATTGATCAATGTCTTATAACAGATGTACTCGCAATGCATCGTGTGAATTGATCAACGTCTTGTAACAAAGATACTCCCAAGACATCGCGTGTATTGATCAATGCGCACGACACAGGTACTAGGAAGGCATCTGATGTGTATTGATCAGTACTTCGTGAAACAGGAACTAGGAAGGCATCGGGTATGTATTGATCAGTGCCTCATCACGCAGGTAATGCCCAAAGACATTGCGTTATTGATCAATGCCTCGTGACACAGGTACTAGGTGTCAGTGAGATGGTTGGTGGGTGAGTGAATACATTAGCAGGGGGGTGAGATGGTGAGTGGGTGAATGAGTGAATCAGTAAGTGAGATGGTGGGTTGGTGAATGAATGAGTGGGTGGGTGAGACGGTGGTTGAGTGAGTGAATGAATCAGAAAGTGAGATGGTGGTTGAGTGAGTGAATGGATGAGTGGGTGGGTGAGATTGTGGGTGAGATGGTGAGTGAATGAGTGAATGAATGAGTGGGTGGATAAGATGGTGGGTGAGATTGTAAGTGGGTGAGTGAATGAATGAGTTGGTGGGTGAGGTGGTGGTTGAGTGAATGAATGGGTGAGTGAGATGAGATGGTGGTGGGTGAATTAATTAATGGGTGGGTGAGTGGTTGAATCAGTGAGGGAGTTTGTGGGTGAGTGTGTGTGAGTGGGTGGTTGAATGGGTGATGGAATGAGTGGGGGAATGAGTGGATGAATGAGTGGGTGGGTGAGTGATTCAGTGAGTAGGTAAATTATTTAGTGAGATGAACAGTGGATTCAATCGTTCAAGTTGATGTCGTATGATCAGGGTGATAACTCAAGGGAGACCTGGGTCGGTGGGTGTTTGAATGAGTGGGTGAGTGAGTGAATGTGTGAATGAGCGGTTGAGTGGGTGATTGAATGAGTGGGTGAGTGAGTGAATGTGTGAATTAGCCGTTGAGTGGGTGATTGAATGAGTGGATGAGTGAGTGAATGTGTGAGTGAGCGGTTGAGTGGGTGAATGAATGAGTGGGTGAGTGAGTGAATGTGTGAGCGGGTGGTTTAGTGGGTTATTGAATGAGTGGGTGAATGAGTGAATGTGTGACTGAGCGGTTGAGTGGGTGATTGAATGAGTGGGTGAGTGAGTGAATGTGTGAATTAGCCGTTGAGTGGGTGATTGAATGAGTGGATGAGTGAGTGAATGTGAGTGAGCGGTTGAGTGGGTGATTGCATGAGTGAGCGAGTGAGTGAATGTGTGAATGAGCGGTTGAGTGGGTGATTGAATGAGTGGGCGAGTGAGTGAATGTGTGAGTGAGCGGTTCAGTGGGTGAATGAATGAGTGGGTGAGTGAGTGAATGTGTGAATGAGCGATTGAGTGGGTGATTTAATGAGTGGGTGAGTGAGTGAATGTGTGAGTGAACAGTTGAGTGGTGAATGAATGAGTGGGTGAGTGAGTGATTGGGTGAGTGAGCGGTTGAGTGGGTGAATGAATGAGTGAATGTGTGAATGAGCGGTTGAGTGGGTGATTGAATGAGTGGGTGATTGAATGAGTGGGCGAGTGAATGTGTGAATGAGCGGTTGAATGGGTGATTGAATGAGTGGGTGAGTGGGTGGTTGGGTGAGTAGGCGGTTGAGTGGGTAATTGAACGAGTGGGTGAGTGAGTGAATGTGTGAGTGAGCGGTTGAGTGGGTGAATGAATGAGTGGATGAGTGAGTGAATGTGTGAGTGAGCGGTTTAGTGAGTTATTGAATGAGTGAGTGAGTGAATGTGTGAATGAGCAGTTGAGTGGGTGAATGAATGAGGGGGTGAATGAGTGAATGTGATCTTTCCCGAAGGATCCCGACCGAGCGCCGCGTGTCCCTCAAGGCCCCCCCCCATTCGCTACCCTGTCCCTGTCACGTGCCCTCTCGGGTTTCAATCGGGCTCCCACGTCCTCACTTGGCCCCTCTCTCAGGCCTTGGCCAGGGCTATGCCCCCTTAGGGCCTTGCTGGCATGGCGTGCTCACTCGCCCCCCTCCCCGAGGGAGGTTCCAGACGCACAGGAGCGCTCTTGTGATAGTGTCTGGCGCTAACACCGTCGTGACACCACCACGATCCGTTGGGTCCTTCGATCGCTCGTGTCGCGATCTAGACGGCCGTGTCGCGATCGAGACGGCCGTGTCGCGATCGAGACACCCGTGTCGAGATCGAGACGCCCGTGTCGCGATCTAGACGGCCGTGTCGCGATCTAGACGGCCGTGTCGCGATCTAGACGGCCGTGTCGCGATCTAGACGGCCGTGTCGCGATCTAGACGGCCGTGTCGCGATCTAGACGCCCGTGTCGAGATCGAGACGCCCGTGTCGCGATCGAGACGCCCGTGTCGCGATCCAGACGCTCGTGTCGAGATGGAGACGCTCGTGTCGCGATCTAGACGCCCGTGTCGCGATCTAGACGCCCGTGTCGCGATCGAGACGCCCGTGTCGCGATCGAGACGCCCGTGTCGCGATCGAGACGCCCGTGTCGCGATCTAGACGCCCGTGTCGCGATCGAGACGCCCGTGTCGCGATCGAGACGCTCGTGTCGCGATCGAGACGCCCGTGTCGCGATCGAGACGCCCGTGTCGCGATCGAGACGCCCGTGTCAAGATCGAGACGCCCGTGTCAAGATCGAGACGGCCGTGTCGCGATCGAGACGCCCGTGTCAAGATCGAGACGGCCGTGTCGCGATCTAGACGGCCGTGTCGCGATCTAGACGGCCGTGTCGCGATCTAGACGGCCGTGTCGCGATCTAGACGGCCGTGTCGCGATCTAGACGGCCGTGTCGCGATCTAGACGGCCGTGTCGCGATCTAGACGGCCGTGTCGCGATCGAGACGCCCGTGTCGCGATCTAGACGCTTGTGTCGCTATCGAGACGCCTGTGTCGCGATCGAGACGCCTGTGTCGCGATCTAGACGCCTGTGTCGCGATCTAGACGCTTGTGTCGCGATCTAGACGCCCGTGTCGCGATCGAGACGCCTTTGTCGAGATCGAGACGCCCGTGTCGCGATCTAGACGCCCGTGTCGCGATCTAGACGCCCGTGTCGCGATCTAGACGCCCGTGTCGCGATCTAGACGCCCGTGTCGCGATCTAGACGCCCGTGTCGCGATCTAGACGCCCGTGTCGCGATCTAGACGCCCGTGTCGCGATCTAGACGCCCGTGTCGCGATCGAGACGCCCGTGTCGCGATCGAGACGCCCGTGTCGCGATCGAGACGCCCGTGTCGCGATCGAGACGCCCGTGTCGCGATCGAGACGCCCGTGTCGCGATCTAGACGCCCGTGTCGCGATCGAGACGCCCGTGTCGCGATCTAGACGCCCGTGTCGAGATCGAGACGCCCGTGTCGCGATCTAGACGCTCGTGTCGCGATCTAGACGCCCGTGTCGCGATCTAGACGCTTGTGTCGCGATCTAGACGCCCGTGTCGCGATCTAGACGCCCGTGTCGCGATCTAGACGCCCGTGTCGCGATCTAGACGCCCGTGTCGCGATCTAGACGCCCGTGTCGCGATCGAGACGCCCGTGTCGAGATCGAGACGCCCGTGTCGCGATCGAGACGCCCGTGTCGCGATCGAGACGCCCGTGTCGCGATCTAGACGCTCGTGTCGCGATCTAGACGCCCGTGTCGCGATCTAGACGCCCGTGTCGCGATCTAGACGCCCGTGTCGCGATCGAGACGCTCGTGTCGCGATCTAGACGCCCGTGTCGCGATCTAGACGGCCGTGTCGCGATCTAGACGGCCGTGTCGCGATCTAGACGGCCGTGTCGCGATCTAGACGGCCGTGTCGCGATCTAGACGGCCGTGTCGCGATCTAGACGGCCGTGTCGCGATCTAGACGGCCGTGTCGCGATCTAGACGGCCGTGTCGCGATCTAGACGGCCGTGTCGCGATCTAGACGGCCGTGTCGCGATCTAGACGGCCGTGTCGCGATCTAGACGGCCGTGTCGCGATCTAGACGGCCGTGTCGAGATCGAGACGCTCGTGTCGCGATCCAGACGCTCGTGTCGAGATGGAGACGCTCGTGTCGCGATCTAGACGCCCGTGTCGCGATCTAGACGCCCGTGTCGCGATCGAGACGCCAGTGTCGCGATCGAGACGCCAGTGTCGCGATCTAGACGCCCGTGTCGCGATCTAGACGCCCGTGTCGCGATCTAGACGCCCGTGTCGCGATCTAGACGCCCGTGTCGCGATCTAGACGCCCGTGTCGCGATCTAGACGCCCGTGTCGCGATCTAGACGCCCGTGTCGCGATCTAGACGCCCGTGTCGCGATCTAGACGCCCGTGTCGCGATCGAGACGCCCGTGTCGCGATCGAGACGCCCGTGTCGCGATCGAGACGCCCGTGTCGCGATCTAGACGCCCGTGTCGCGATCTAGACGCCCGTGTCGCGATCTAGACGCCCGTGTCGCGATCTAGACGCCCGTGTCGCGATCTAGACGCCCGTGTCGCGATCTAGACGCCCGTGTCGCGATCTAGACGCCCGTGTCGCGATCTAGACGCCCGTGTCGCGATCTAGACGCCCGTGTCGCGATCTAGACGCCCGTGTCGCGATCTAGACGCCCGTGTCGCGATCGAAACGCCCGTGTCTAGATCTAGACTCTCGTGTCGCGATCTAGACGCTCGTGTCGCGATCTAGACGCTTGTGTGTCGCGATCGAAACGCAACCGTCATCAGTTAGAACTAAATTTGAGAGACAAAACACAAACACAGAGACACACAGACAGACACACAAGCAAAGCGAGACACACACAGAGACAGTAAGTCTGTTCTCTCTCTCTCTGTGTGTGTCTCTGTCAAATTTCACACTTAACTTCAAATGTAGCAACCTTTGGAGATCGTAATCAACTAGGCTATGGGTTAACTGTGTGCTATCCGACCTCTCTGCGTTGCATTGCATTGCATTTCTAACACAATCTATTTTTTTCCCTTCTAAGTTTGTATTTTCTCAAACGGCCTATTTATTCTCTCCTACAATTCAAGGGGCCTCCCCTTGGGCCATTCGCTCTTTCTCTCCGGGGTGAATATTCACGCAACTCTCTCTAAGATGTGCCGGTCTTGTTGGGTCCTTCAGTGACATGCTATTGCCTCTGCTGCAGCAGCTACCCCAGCAGACCCACCCACCTCTCTCTGGTTAAAGCCTCGACACAAGAGGCATTGCATCTCTGCGTGTCTATGGTGTGCGTGTCTCGCTCTCAAATGCAGTTGCACCTGATGACGGTTGCTTGTGTTGCAATCGTAAACGTCGCTCTCCATTATTTAAATGGATTTCCTCTCGACGCGACTTCACCGAAAGACGTCGAAGAATTTGAATTCCTGCAGTCACGAAAGCTTTGAGTCAAGATATTAATGTCACCAGGCAGGGATAATCCGGCACCGGTGGGTAGGTGAATGAGTGGGTGGGTAGGTGAATGAGTGGGTGGGTAGGTGATTGGGTGGGTGGGTAGGTGAATGAGTGAGTGGGTAGGTGAATGAGTGGGTGGGTGGGTAGGTGAATGAATGGGTGGGTAGGTGAGTGGGTGGGTGGGTAGGTGAATGAGTGGGTGGGTGGGTGAATGAATGGGTGGGTAGGTGAATGAGTGGGTGTGTAGGCGATTGAGTGGGTGGGTAGGTGAATGAATGGATGGGTAAGTGAATGAATGGGTAGGTAGGTGAGTGGGTGGGTGGGTAGGTGAATGAATGGATGGGTAGGCGAATGAGTGGGTAGGTAGGTGAATGAGTGGGTAGGTAGGCGAATGAGTGGGTGGGTAGGCGATTGAGTGGGTGGGTTGGTGAATGAGTGGGTGGGTAGGTGAATGAGTGGGTGGGTAGGTGAATGAGTGGGTGGGTAGGTGAATGAGTGGGTGGGTAGGTGAATGAATGGATGGGTAGGTGAATGAGTGGGTGGGTAGGTGAATGAGTGGGTAGGTAGGCGAATGAGTGGGTAGGTAGGTGAGTGGGTGGGTGGGTAGTCGCGTGGGTGGGTAGGCGAATGAGTGGGTGGGTGGGCGAGGGGGTGGGTGGGCGAGTGGGTGGGTGGGTAGGCGAGTGGGTGGGTAGGCGAGTGGGTGGGTGGGGTGGGTGGGGTGGGTGGGTAGGCGAGTGGGTGGGTGGGGTGGGTGGGTGGGCGAATGAATGGGTGGGCGAGTGGGTGGGTGGGGTGGGTAGGCGAGTGGGTGGGTGGGTGGGGTGGGTAGGCGAGTGGATGGGTAGGCGAGTGGGTGGGTGGGGTAGGCGAGTGAGTGGGTGGGTAGGCGAGTGGATGAGTGGGTGGGGTGGGTAGGCGAGTGGGTGGGTAGGCGAGTGGGTGGGTAGGCGAGTGGGTGTGTGGGGTGGGTGGGCGAGTGGGTGTGTGGGGTGGGTGGGCGAGTGGGTGTGTATGTGTTTTGTGTGGGTGGGTGTGTGTGTGGGGTTGGTGTGTGCGTTGTGTGGGTGTGTGTTTTGTGTGGGTGGGTGTGTGTGGGGTGTGTGTGTGTGAGTGTGTGTGGGGTGGGTGTGTGTGTTGTGTGGGTGTGTGTTTTGTGTGGGGTGTGTGTGTGTGAGTGTGTGTGAGTGTGTGTTGTGTGTGTGAGTGTGTGTGTGAGTGTGTGTGTGTGGTGTGTGTGTGTGTTGTGTGTGAGTGTGTGTGTGGTGTGTGTGTGTGTGTGGGGTGTGTGTGTTGTGTGTGTGTGGTGTGTGTGTGTGGTTTGACTGGTTTGTCAAGGCAGTGTCGTTACCCCGTGTGGCTGTTGCATCGAAAGGGGAAGACTCCGATGCGTACTGGGTGAGGCGGGCGAGATTCATATCCGGGAATGTACAGAAGTCGAGAGAAAGTGAGAGGGGAGAGAGACAGTGAGAGAGAGAGAGACAGAGAGAGACAGAGAGAGAGACAGCGAGAGAGACAGAGAGAGACATACAGAGAGAGACACAGAGAGAGAGAGACAGAGAGACACATAGACACAGAGACAGAGAGACAGAGAGAGATACAGAGAGAGACAGAGAGAGAGAGACAAAGATAGAGGCAGAGAGAGATACACACAGAGAGAGACAGATACACAGAGAGAGACAGAGACAGAGAGACAGACAGAGAGACACAGAGACAGAGAGACACAGAGAGAGACACAGAGATAGAGAGAGACACAGAGACACAGAGAGAGAGACAGAGAGAGACACAGAGAGACACAGAAAGAGAGACAGAGAGAGAGACAGAGAGAGAGAGAGAGACAGAGAGAGAGACAGAGAGAGACAGAGACAGAGAGAGACACAGAGAGAGAGAGACAGAGAGAGAGACAGAGAGAGACACAGAGAGAGAGACAGAGAGAGAGACACAGAGAGAGAGAGACAGAGAGACACAGAGACAGAGAGAGACACAGAGAGAGACACAGAGACAGAGAGAGTCTCAGTGTGTGTGTCCCTGTGTCAGTATGTCTCTGTGTGTCTTGGCGCGGTGTGCAGTCAACATCGCCACCGAGGGAGACAAAGGCGGCCGGGCGTGGTGCTGACCCAAGGCCACGACCCTCGTGTGTGCCACGGTGCCGGTGGCTGCACTTGCCCCTACAGCGGCGTCGCTGAAGGCTACACGGGGGACATTTGGCTTTGGCTGCTGAAGAGAAGCCGTCTCAAGGTGGATGCAGTCATCCTCACCAGTCACGCTCACCATTCATCCTCACCAGTCATCCTCACCAGTCACGCTCACCAGTTATACTATTGGTGTGTAAGTGTGCGTGTGAGTGTGTGTGTGTGGCCACGTGGAATGTTTGAATGCTCACTGCGGAGGAGAGGCTGCCGCTCCTCTGTCGGGAGCTGGAATGGTACCGCCTGGATCTATGTGGCATTCAGGAGGTCCGGTGGACCGGCTCTGGCTCCTGCCACCATGAGGGGTGGACAGTGCTCTACTCGGGGCAGCAGTCTGACAAACAACAGGGTGTGGATCTTCTTTTGAACAAAAGAATGAAGGAGGCGTGGGAGCGTGGCGGTGAGGTATGGGAAGCTGTAAGCCCCAGGCTACTTTGGGCTCGCCTTCCCATCAACCGGAGGCGAGGAGTGGTGGTCGTGGTTACTTATACCCCCACCGAAGACGAACATCCGTGGAGGGATGCAAGCAAAGCCGATGAGTCAGATGCCTTCTATGACCTCTTGTCACAGGTGCTGGCTAAAGTGGCCCCTTGGGATAGAGTCATCTTGTTGGGTGACTTCAATGCCCGAGTTGGTCATGATGCTGGCACCTGGTCTGGAGTGATTGGAGGGCATGGGCCAGATCAGCTCAATAACAAGGGTAGGAGGCTGCTAGATTTTTTGTGCAGCCCATGGGCTTGTAATTACCAACACGCTGTTCCGGCATCGGCGCATCCACACAACATCATGGATGCATGCCGGGTCCAAGCAAGAACATCTGCTGGACTACATAGTGACGGAACAGCAGATGCGAGCCCATGTCCTTGACACCAGGACCTACCATGGAGCTGATCTGGCCTCTGACCATCGACTTGTCATCTGTAAGATGCGCCTGCCATTCTTCCACTCCGGTAGTGGGTGTACACCCAGGACCCCATTCCAACCTAAAGTGGCCTGGTCTCAGTTATCTGATGAAAGTTGCAAGCGAGAATTTCATCATCGCTTGCGGCTGGGGTTGGCTCCCCCACTCCTCCTGATGTCGAGGGTAAATGGGCGAGGTTTAGGACTGTGACTCATGCAGCTGCATTGGCTGCTTTGGGAACGCGGTCCAGACCTCCCCAGAGACCCTGTCTGACAGAGGAGGTGTTCAGGATAGTTGAGAAAAAGCGACAGTCCCACTGTCATCGACTACAGAATCCCACGTCAGAGAATAAGGAGGCTTACCACAGCTTTCGCTCGGAGGTTCGGAGAGCCGTGAGGTGCTGCAAGGATGGGTGGTGGTCGCAGGTTGCTGAGGAGATGGAGTCTGCCCCTGTGGCCCGCGATCACAAATCTCTATTTAACTCCATCAAAAAAGTAACCTGCAGCGCCACACCTATTCCCATCATGAGAGGAAAAAACGGTGATCCAATCTCCGACCCCCAGGAACAGGTTTGCAGATTTGCTGAGCATTTCTGTGAGGTCCTGGGGGAGGGGAAATCCCTCAGCCAGAAAACCATCGTGGCACAAAGTGGGGATGACCCTGCAAAGGCTGCGGTGCCTCAAATATTGGAAGAAGTCACCCCCTGTGAGTGGCTGGCTGAGGTGCCATCTGTTGAGGAAGAACTTAAGGCGATCCGGAGTCTGAGACCAGGAAAGGCACCGGCCAGAGATGATGTCCCAAGCGAAATGCTGAGGGAGGGTGGCGTTTGTGTACAGACTGCCCTATATGAAATCATAAGAACAGTCTGGACGACTGGACGGGTTCCGCAGGATTGGAAGGATGCCCTGGTGGTCCCCCTCTTTAAGAAGGGGGACCGCACAGACTGTAACAACTACAGGGGCATCTCACTCCTCAGTGTGCCGGGAAAGGTCCTGGCAAGGATTATTCAACATCGCCTTGCCAGGCACGCTGAGGAGAGGCTTGCGGAGCCGCAATGCGGTTTCAAGAAAGGGCGGTCCTGCACAGATGCCATATTTTTTGTCCATCTGCTACAGCAGAGGTGTAGGGAATTCCAGCAAGACCTACATCTCTGCTTTATTGAGCTGGTCAAGGCCTATTATACCATCAGTAGGCCTGGGCTCTGAGTTGTTCTTCGTGCTTTCGGAGTCCCTGACCCTCTGCTCACGATCATTAAGGACCTTTATGATGGTGAGCGGGCCCGGGTAAAACTACGTGGCCGGGAGTCAGAGCCATTCCCTGTACACCTTGGGGTGCGACAGGGATGTCCTCTGGCTCCCACATTATTTAACATCTATTTTGACCACGTAGTTCGTGAAGCCTTCAATAGCTGTACCGGGGGAATCTCCAATTGGTACAGATATAATGGGAGGCTGATCGATGCCCGGGTGCGGTCAAGGGATGGCTCCCTATTGCTCAACCACGTTATGTATGCCGATGATTTGCTAATAGCGGCTCACTCAGAGGAGGAGTTGGAGACGCTGCTGCTGAGACTGGACCGTGCCACAAAGAGATGGGGCCTTACCATCAGCCCTACCAAAACTAAGCACCTGCCTGGGTATTTTGTACCATCGAACACTCCACCCCCACAACTCCAAATCGGTGATGGGGCAGTTGTGTACTTGGGCAGTGTGCTTATGACCAGCTCCAGTTTAACAGCAGAGGTCTCACTCCAAATCAGTCGAGCGGCAATATCTTTTCAACGGTTGCATAACGCTGTGTGGAAGCTACCTGGTCTGTCGCTCCGCACTAAGCTTCAGGTCTTCTCGGCCACGGTCATTCCCTCCCTTCTCTACGCTTGCGATACGTGGATCCCCCTAATGGAACATCTTCGCCGGTTAGAAACATTTAGGTTAGCCTGCCTACGATCCATCCTGGGTTTAACCAGACTGGATTGTGTGAGGAGCTCACAGATCCTTGAAAGATCTGGGCACGGTCCCATCGGTGAGCTCCTCCGGCAGGCAAGGCTGCATTGGCTGGGTCATGTAGCCCGCATGCCCAGCCACTGCATGCCGAAACAGCTTTTGTTCGGCCGGATCGAGGGAGCTAAACGGACGCGGCACAGGCTAGAGAAGAGATGGAGTGATGTGGTACAGGAGGACGTGGAGCTGAGTGGACTTGCCGATGACCGGTACCAGCGGTGTCAAGATCGGCCTCTGTGGAGGAGGCTTGTTAAGGACGCTGCTACTGGGCAGTTGGAGGCAGTTGCCCTCCAACAACAACGGAGGGCGGAGGAGCGACGCTCACAACAACGAGCGGAGCGCCGGGTGGCTAAAGCACAGCAGGTTGGCACAGTAGGGGGCACAGGTGGTGCATCAGCCAGTCATCTCAGTCATCTCAGTCAGTCGACCCGTGGCACCTGGGTCTGCCCCGTGACCTCCTGCCAGCGGGCATTCGACACTTCACGTGGCCTCAGGGTGCACATAGCCTGGCACAAGCGTTGTGGTGACGTCACCGCCACTTAGTGGCGAATGTCGGTTGTTGTGTTGTTGTGAGAGTGTGAGTGTGTGTCTGTGTGTGTCTGTGTGAGTGGTAGTGTAGCGGGTAGCTCTACGCTGCGCTAAGAACCCGGCGACCCGAGTTCGATTCCCGTTCATGGCCAACACCACCAGTTACCATTATCTGAACCGGTCCTGTGGGCCTCCCCTAGGTCGACTCAGCCTCAAATGAGTAAACTGGTGTAGCGTAGTGAACATCGCCGTTGGGGAGACAAAGGCGGCCGAGCGTGGTTGCTGGCCACCCACCCCCTCGTGTGCCACAGTGCCGGTAGCCTTCATAGGCGCTGCTGCTACTACTAACAGCACTTGCCCCTACAGCCTGTTGAGGCTACACGGGGGAGCTTTGTCTGTGTCTGTGTGTGAGGTGCTCGCTAACAGCACTTGCCCCTACGGCATGTTAGAGGCTACACGGGGGAGCTTTGTCTGTGTGTGTGTGTGAGGTGCTCGCTAACAGCACTTGCCCCTGCAGCCTGTTAGAGGCTACACGGAGGATCTTTGTCTTTGTCTGTGTGAGATGCTCGCTAACAGCACTTGCCCCTACAGCCTGTTAGAGGCTACACGGGGGAGCTTTGTCTGTGTCTGTGTGTGAGGTGCTCGCTAACAGCACTTGCCCCTGCAGCCTGTTAGAGGCTACACGGGGGAGGGGGTCTGTGGAATGTTGTGAACCACGTGACGGGGTCGCCAGGTCAAACGTCAGTGGGCAGGGCTGTGCGCCTGTACAACCTCCCGTCGGTGAGTGTGTGAGCGTGTGTGAGTGAGTGTGAGTGAGTGTGTGAGTGAGTGAGTATGTGAGTGAGTGTGTGATTGTGTGTGTGTGTATGTGAGTGAGTGTGTGTGAGTGTGTGAGTGAGTGAGTGTGCGAGTGTGTGAGCGTGTGTGAGTGAGTGTGTGATTGTGTGAGTGAGTGAGTATGTGAGTGAGTGTGTGAGTGTGTGTGTGAGTGTGAGAGTGAGTGTGTGAGTGAGTGTGTGAGTGCGTGAGTGTGTGTGAGTGAGTGTGTGAATGTGTGAGTGAGTTGGTGTGTGAGTGAGTGTGTGAGTGATTGTGTGAGTGAGTGTGTGTGAGTGTGTGAGTGAGTGAGTATGTGAGTGAGTGTGTGAGTGTGTGTGAGTGAGTGTGTGAGTGTGTGTGTGAGTGTGTGAGTGAGTGTGTGAGTGAGTGAGTGTGTGAGTGAGTGTGTGTGAGTGTGTGTGTGAGTGTGTGTGAGTGTGTGTGAGTGAGTGAGTGTGTGATTGTGTGAGTGAGTGAGTATGTGAGTGAGTGTGTGAGCGTGTGTGAGTGAGTGTGTAATTGTGTGAGTGAGTATGTGAGTGAGTGTGTGAGTGTGTGTGTGAGTGTGTGAGTGAGTGTGTGAGTGAGTGTGTGAGTGCGTGAGTGTGAGTGTGTGTGAGTGAGTGTGTGAATGTGTGAGTGAGTTGAAGTGTGAGTGAGTGTGTGAGTGACTGGCTCCAGTTTAACAGCAGAGGTCTCACTCCGAATCAGTCGAGCGGCAATATCTTTTCATCGGTTGCGTAACGCTGTGTGGAAGCTACCTGGTCTGTCGCTCCGCACTAAGCTTCAGGTCTTCTCGGCCACGGTCATTCCCTCCCTTCTCTACGCTTGCGAAACGTGGACCCCCCTAATGGAACATCTTCGCCGGTTAGAAACATTTAGGCTGGCCTGCCTACGATCCATCCTGGGTTTAACCAGACTGGATTGTGTGAGGAGCTCACAAATCCTTGAAATATCTGGGCAGGGTCCCATCGGTGAGCTCCTCCGGCAGGCAAGGCTGCGATGGCTGGGTCATGTAGCCTGCATGCCCAGCCACCGCATGCCGAAACAGCTTTTGTTTGGCCGGATTGAGGGGGCTAAGCGGGCGCGGCACGGGCTAGAGAAGAGATGGAGTGATGTGGTACAGGAGGACGTGGAGCTGAGTGGACTTGCCGATGACTGGTACCAGCGGTGTCAAGATCGGCCTCTGTGGAGGAGGCTCGTGAAGGATGATACTGGGCAGTTGGAGGCAGTCGGCCTCCAACAACAACGGAGGGCGGAGGAGCGACGCTCACAACAACGAGCGGAGCGCCGGGTGGCTAAAGCACAGCAGGTTGGCACAGTAGGGGGCACAGGTGGTGCATCAGCCAGTCATCTCAGTCAGTCGACCCGTGGCACCTGGGTCTGCCCAGTGACCTCCTGCCAGCGGGCGTTCGACACTTCACGTGGCCTCACGGTGCACATAGCCTGGCACAAGCGTCGTGGTGACGTCACCGCCACTTAGTGGCGAATGGCGGTTGTTGTTGTTAGTGTGTGAGTGAATGTGTGAGTGTGTGTGAGTGTGTGAGTGAGTGAGTGTGTGAGTGTGTGAGCGTGTGTGAGTGTGAGTGAGTGTGTGAGTGTGTGAGTGAGTGTGTGCGAGTGAGTGTGTGAGTGAGTGAGTGTGTGATTGTGTGAGTGAGTGTGTGTGAGTGTGTGTGAGTGTGTGATTGTGTGAGTGAGTGTGTGTGAGTGTGTGAGTGAGTGAGTGTGTGAGTGTGTGAGCGTGTGTGAGTGAGTGAGTGTGAGTGAGTGTGAGTGTGTGAGTGAGTGTGTGCGAGTGAGTGATTGTGTGAGTGTGTGTGTGAGTGTGTGTGTGAGTGTGTGTGTGAGTGTGTGAGTGAGTGTGTGAGTGAGTGTGTGTGTGAGTGGGTGAGTGAGTGAGTGTGTGTGTGAGTGAGTGAGTGTGAGTGAGTGTGAGTGTGTGTGTGAGTGTGTGCGAGTTAGTGAGTGTGTGATTGTGTGAGTGTGTGTGTGAGTGTGTGTGTGAGTGTGTGTGTGAGTGTGTGAGTGAGTGTGTGAGTGAGTGTGTGTGTGTGAGTGGGTGAGTGAGTGAGTGTGTGAGTGTGTGAGTGAGTGTGTGAGTGAGTGTGTGATTGTGTGAGTGTGTGTGTGAGTGTGTGATTGTGTGAGTGAGTGTGTGAGTGTGTGTGAGTGATTGTGTGAGTGAGTGAGTGTGTGAGTGTGTGTGAGTGTGTGTGTGAGTGTGTGATTGTGTGAGTATGTGTGTGTGAGTGAGTGTGTGAGTGAGTGAGTGTGTGAGTGAGTGTGTGAGTGATTGTGTGAGTGAGTGTGTGTGAGTGTGTGAGTGAGTGAGTGTGTGAGTGTGTGAGCGTGTGTGAGTGAGTGTGAGTGAGTGTGTGAGTGTGTGAGTGAGTGTGTGCGAGTGAGTGTGTGAGTGAGTGAGTGTGTGATTGTGTGAGTGAGTGTGTGTGAGTGTGTGTGAGTGTGTGATTGTGTGAGTGAGTGTGTGTGTGTGAGTGAGTGTGTGAGCGTGTGTGAGTGAGTGTGAGTGAGTGTGTGTGAGTGTGTGAGTGAGTGTGTGAGTGAGTGTGTGATTGTGTGAGTGTGTGTGTGAGTGTGTGATTGTGTGAGTGAGTGTGTGAGTGTGTATGAGTGATTGTGTGAGTGAGTGAGTGTGTGAGTGTGTGTGTGAGTGTGTGATTGTGTGAGTATGTGTGTGTGAGTGAGTGTGTGAGTGAGTGAGTGTGTGAGTGAGTGTGTGAGTGATTGTGTGAGTGAGTGTGTGTGAGTGTGTGAGTGAGTGAGTGTGTGAGTGTGTCAGCATGTGTGAGTGAGTGTGTGAGTGTGTGAGTGAGTGTGTGCGAGTGAGTGTGTGAGTGAGTGAGTGTGTGATTGTGTGAGTGAGTGTGTGTGAGTGTGTGTGAGTGTGTGATTGTGTGAGTGAGTGTGTGTGTGTGAGTGAGTGTGTGAGCGTGTGTGAGTGAGTGTGAGTGAGTGTGAGTGAGTGTGTGAGTGAGTGTGTGCGAGTGAGTGTGTGTGTGAGTGTGTGAGTGAGTGTGTGAGTGAGTGTGTGATTGTGTGAGTGTGTGTGAGTGTGTGATTGTGTGAGTGAGTGTGTGAGTGTGTATGAGTGATTGTGTGAGTGAGTGAGTGTGTGAGTGTGTGTGTGAGTGTGTGATTGTGTGAGTGTGTGTGTGTGAGTGAGTGTGTGAGTGAGTGAGTGTGTGAGTGTGTGTGTGCCTCAGTGGCCCGTGATCACAAATCTCTATTTGACTCTATCAAAAAAGTAACCTGCAGCGCCACACCTATTGCAATCATTAGGGGAAAAAACGGTGATCCAATCTCCGACCCCCAGGAACAGGTTTGCAGATTTGCTGGACATTTCTGTGAGGTCCTGGGGGAGGGGAAATCCCTCAGCCAGGAAACCATCGTGGCACAAAGTGAGGATGACCCTGCTGAGGCTGCGGTGCCTCAAATATTGGACTGGGCCCGGGTTAAACTACGTGGCCGGGAATCAGAGCCATTCCCTGTACACTTTGGGGTGCGACAGGGATGTCCTCTGGCTCCCACATGATTTAACATCTATTTTGACCACGTAGTTCGTGAAGACTTTAATAGCTGTACTGGGGGAATTTACATTTGGTACAGATATAATGGGAGACTGATCGATGCCCGGGTGCGGTCAATGGATGCCTCCCTATTGGTCAACCACGTGATGTATGCCGATGATTTGGTAATTGCTGCTCATTCAGAGGAGGAGTTGGAGACGCCGCTGCTGAAACTGGAGCGTGCCACTAAGAGGTGGGGACTCACCATCAGCCCCACCAAAACTCAGCACCTGCCTGGGTATTTTGTACCATCGGACACTCCACCTCCACAACTCCCAATTGGTGCGTTGGCTTGGTCATGTTGCCCGCATGCCCAGCCACCGCATGCTTAAATAGCTTTTGTTCAGCCTGTGTGAGTGAGTGTGTGTGAGTGTGTACGTAACTCCATCAAAAAAGTAACCTGCAGAGCCGCACCTATTACCATTATTAGGGGAAAGAACGGTGATCCAATCTCTGACCCCCAGGAACAGGTTTGCAGATTTGCTGAGCATTTCTGTGAGGTCCTGGGGGAGGGGAAATCCCTCGGCCTGGAAAACATCGCGGGACAAAGTTGGGATGACCCTGCTGAGGCTGCGGTACCTCAAATATTGGAAGAAGAAATCACCCCCAGTGTGTAGCTGGCTAAGTGGAAGCTACCTGGGTCTGTTGCTCCGCACGAAGCTTTAGTCATTCCCTCCCTTCTCTACGCCTGCGAAACGTGGACCCCTCTATAATGGAACTTCACCGGTTATAAACATTTAGGCTGGCCTGCCTACGCTCCATCCTGGGTTCAACCTGCAGGTTGGATTGTGTGAGGAGCTCACAAATCCTTGAAAGATCTGGACAAAGTCCCATCGGTGAGCTCCTCCGGCAGGCAAGGCTGCGTTGGCTGGGTCATGTAGCCCGCATGCCCAGCCAACGCATGCCGAAACAGCTTTTGTTTGGCCGGATTGAGCGGGCTAAATGGGCGCGGCACGGGCTAGAGAAGAGATGGAGTGATGTGGTACAGGAGGACGTGGAGCTGAGTGGACTTGCCGATGACTGGTACCAGCGGTGTCAAGATCGGCCTCAGTGGAGGAGGCTCGTGAAGGACGCTGCTACTGGGCAGTTGGAGGCAGTCGCCCTCCAACAACAACCGAGGGCGGAGGAGCGACGCTCAGAACAACGAGCGGAGCACCAGGTGGCTGAAGCACAGCAGGTTGGCACAGTAGGGGGCACAGGTGGTGCATCAGCCAGTCATCTCAGTCAGTCGACCCGTGGCACCTGGGTCTGCCCTGTGACCTCCTGCCAGCGGGCGTTCGACACTTCACGTAGCCTCAAGGTGCACATGGCCTGGCACAAGCGTCGTGGTGACGTCACCGCCACTTAGTGGCGAATGGCGGTTGTTGTTGTTGTGTGTGTGTCTTTGCAGCCTCGCTCGTATAGGTGTGTGTGTCAGTGTGTGTTTGTTTGTGAGTGTTTGTAAGTGCGAGTGTGAGTTTGTGTGTGTGAGTTTGGGTGTGAGTGTGTGTGAGTGTTTGCCAGTGTTTGTGAGTGCGAGTGTGAGTTTGTGTGTGTGAGTCTGGGTGTGAGTGTGTGTGAGTGTTTGTCAGTGCGAGTGTGAGTTTGTGTGTGTGAGTTTGTACGTGTGAGTTTGCGTGTGTGAATGCGTGTGTGAATGTGTGTGTGTTCGGGTGTGTGAGAGTGTGTGAGTTTGTGTGTGAATGTGTGTTAGTGTGTGTGTGTGTCTGGGGAGCGGTGGTGTAGTGGTTAGCGCTACGCTGCGCTATGAACCCGGCGACCCGGGTTCAATTCCCGCTCACGGCCAACACCGGTGACGATTATCTGAACCGGTCCCGTGCTTCCTCTAGGTCGACTTAGCCTCAAATAAGTACCCGGTACAGTGTGTAAACATTTCCACTGGGGGAGACAAAGGCGGCCGGGCGTGGTGCTGGCCACCCACCCCCTCGTGTGCCGTTCCGGCCTTCATAGGCGCTTGCTAACAGCACTTGCCCCAACAGTCTGTTACAGGCTACACGGGGGATCTTTGTCTTTGTGTGCGGATGGGTGTGTAAAGTCAACAAATGCATGCCAGTTATAGAACAGGGACAAGCAGCTCCGTGTAGCCTTAAACAGACCGTGGGACAAAGTGAGTCTGGGTCTAATGGTTCTCTGTGTGTGCCTATGAGTCTCTCTGTCATTCGATGGGTCTCTGCGTGTCTATGGGTCTCTGTGTGAGTCTCTGTGCGAGTCTGTGGGTCTCTGTGAGTGTTTATTTGTGTATCTGTGTGAGTTTATGGGTCTCTGTTTGAGCCTGTGCGAGTCTGTAGGTCCCTACGTGTATCTATGGTTGTCTATGTGGGTCTGTGGGTATCTGTGTGAGTCTCTGGGTCTCTGTGTGAGTCTCTGGAGCTCTGTGTGATTCTATGAGTCTCTGTGTGAATCTATGGATCTCTGTGTGAGTCTGTGTGTGATGAGACTGTTGTGTGATTTTGCAGCTGGAACGCCTCCTGGAAACCAATATCGCAGCAGCAGTGACATCAGCAGCTACAACAACATCATCATCAGCAGCAATTATCATAAGTACATCATCATCATCAGCAGCAGCAGCAGCGGCAACATCAGCACCACCGACATCTCATCAGAAGCAACTCCATCATCAGCAACTTTCATCAGCAGTAGCATCAGCAGCACCAGCACCACCACCATCATCAGCAATAACAACTTTTCAATTTTGTCATCAACAGCAGTGGTGTCATCAGCAAGTCCATCAGCATCAGCAGCACCACCATCATCGTCAGCAGAAGTAGCACCCTCACCAGGAGTAAAGATGAGCTCTTCCCCATCACTATCAGCACGCCCATCATCATCATCATCAGTACGACTGCCATCATCATCATCAGTACGACTGCCATCATCATCATCATTACGACTGCCATCATCATCATCATCATCAGTACGACTGCCATCATCATCAGTACGGCCATCATCATCATCATCATCAGTACGACTGCCATCATCATCAGAACGACCACCATCATCAGCACGACCATCATCAGCACGACCATCATCAGCACGACCGCCATCATCATCATCAGCATCATCATCATCAGCTCGCCCCGATGCGTCATTGCTTCTCTACCGCCTCCAAACCATCGGTCGCATCCGGCGACGTTGGCTAGACGTCGTTCGGAACTCCAGGCCTGCTGTCTGCAGCAGCCACAACAGCCACAACAACCACAACTACCACAACAACCACATCGGCCACAACCACACGTCCCCACCACCGTCGCCGCCACCGCCGGCGTCGGAGCGCCGACGCTGGGCACCGCCTCCACCCAAGCGTCCGCCGGACGTGTTCACGTTCAGCGCCAGCGAGATCGACCACCTCGCAACTGACGGCGGTGGCGCCGCTCGTGACGAACGAGGCGGCGGACGAGGCGGCGGACGAGGCGGCGGACGAGGTGGCGGACGAGGTGGGGTGCGGAGGAGCAGGCGAGTTTTGTATCCGCCCAGCTGCGCGAGGAGCCGCAGGAGGAGGGAGGCGTTGTCGGCCCCGGAGTTGGACCACGCGGTGCTGCTGCTTGCCTTCTTCACCCTGGCCTTCGGCCTGCAGGTGTGGTGGTGGTGGAGGAGGTGGTGGTGGTGGTGGAGTTAGTGGAGATGATGGTGGTGTTGGTGGTGGAGGTGATGGTGGTGCAGGTGGTGGAGGTGGTGGTGGTGGAGGTAGTGGAGCTGATGGTGGTGGTGGTGGTGGTGGAGAAGGTGGTGGTGGTGGTGGTGGTGGTAGTGATGGTGGTGGAGGTAGTGGAGCTGATGGTGGTGGTGGTGGTGGTGATGGTGGTGGAGGTAGTGGAGCTGATGGTGGTGGTGGAGGAGGTGATGGTGGTGGAGGTAGTGGAGCTGATGGTGGTGGTGGAGAAGGTGGTGGTGGTGCAGGTGGTGGAGGTGATGGTGGTGGAGGTAGTGGAGCTGATGGTGGTGGTGGTGGGGAAGGTGGTGGTGGTGCAGGTGGTGGAGGTGATAGTGGTGGAGGTAGTGGAGCTGATGGTGGTGGTGGAGATGATGGTGGTGGTGGAGAAGGTGGTGGTGGAGATGATGGTGGTGGTGGTGGTGGAGGTAGTGGTGGTGGTGGTGGAGGTAGTGGAGATGATGGTGGTGGTGGTGGAGAAGGTGGTGGTGCAGGTGGTGGAGATGATGATGGTGGTGGTGGTGGTGGAGAAGGTGGTGGTGCAGGTGGTGGAGGTGATGGAGGTAGTGGAGCTGATGGTGGTGGTGGTGGTGGTGGTGGAGAAGGTGGTGGTGGTGCAGGTGGTGGAGGTGATGGTGGTGGAGGTAGTGGAGCTGATGGTGGTGGTGGTGGAGAAGGTGGTGGTGCAGGTGGTGGAGATGATGATGATGGTGTTGGTGGTGGTGGTGTTGGTTGTGATGGTGATTGAGATGGCGATGGTGGTGATGCAGGTGGAGTGAGGAGGAGTAGTCACCTGTTGGCATCCGCTCCCCCGGGCAGACCCGCGTGGTGCTGCTGCTCACCCTCTTCACCTGCTGGCCTTCGGCCTGCAGGTGTGGTGGTGGTGGAGGTGGCTCTGGTGGAGCCGGTGGTAGTGGTGTAACGATGGTGGTGGAGGTGGCGGTGAAGATGATGGTGGCGGGCGAGTGTGGGGATACTCACAATCGCCCGGTTGGTGTGTTGTTCAGTTGGGGTTTGTCCCGGTGAATGAAAGGGTCGCCTCAATGAGACTTCGGGTCTCAGAAAGATAAAGCTCTGACCGACCGTCGTCTGTGCTTATGCACCAAACAGCAGTTCAGAGCATTCGGCCTTCTTGCAGATGGTGGGGTGGAGTGCTCGGTCAGAGTGCCGCCCACCAACTCCACAGACTTACCGGGTGGCTTCAATGCTCGCGTGGGAAACGATGGAGGCGCATGGAGAGGCGTGATTTGGAGGAATGGCCCCCACCCCCTGGCCTGAATCCGAACGGTGAGATTTGCATTGGAATCCTGGGCCAGTCGCGGGATGCCAATGACAAACACCGTGCCCGAAGGCAAAGATGTTCGCGAGTGTACTCGGCACCCCGGAGCGCTTTGGGCTGAAAGACCAACGGTTGACTTCATAGTTGTATCATCGGACCGACGGCCGTATGTTCTGGACACTCGGGTGAAGAGTGGGGGGGGGGGGCAGAGCTGTCAACTGAACACACCGCCTGGTGGTGGTAAGTTAGTTGGATCCGACGCTCGGGGCACCGGCCAGCTAGACGTGGAAGGCCCAAACGGATAGCGCCGGGATGTCCGGGAACGTCTGGCGGAAGACCCAGTCCGGAGAGATTTCAACGTCCACATCCGGCGAAAAAACTCGCGCTGAACTCTCCCGTGGAGGGCGTGGACGTTGAGCCGGAGCGGACGGTGCTCGGAACCTCGTTTGTGGTTTGCAGCTGCGGATGGCTGCGGGCCTCAAGGCAGTTCGTCCCCGTCATGGCGGCAAACCCTTGGACCTGCTGGTTGGACACCGGCGGTGAGGGATGCTGTCAAGTTGATGAAGTGGAGGAGGCTTTCCCTGAGCTATGCTCGGGGAAAAAAAGGCCTCCAGACTCGATTGCGAGGTGCCGGCTTGCCACGTGGGGCGGCAGCTGCGGCAGCCGCTGAAGCGAACGCCCCTTAGGGGGCGCGGGAGGAGTTTGGAGGGTCGACGGAGAGGGACCGCACGGCAGCCTCAAAGACGTTCCGGCAAACCACCCGACGCCTTAGGAGGGGGGGTCGGCGGGAATGTGGCCGCCAGGCCGTTCTCAGTTAGGGCGTCGGCGTGACATTGATCTCGACTAAGGGGTAAGTCGAGAGGTCGAAGGGAGACTTTGAGGAGCTCCTCAACCCAGTGGAGGTGTCCTCCTCTCACGAGCCAGCCCTGGAAACAGCTGGGGGGGGGGGGGGTGCGGGGGTCGGATCCATCGTGGCGGCAAAGCTGCCGGATGTGAACGAGATTCGCCGCAGAGTTGTTGAAAGCGCCGGAGATTGTAGGGGTGTCGTGGTTCCCGCGTCCTCTTCAACGTTGCGTGGAAGGTGGGTGTGCAGTACCTCTGGATTGGCAAACTGGGGTCGCGGTTCCCATTTTTAGAAAAGGCGACCAGGGTGTGCGCTCCAACTGAGGAGGAATCGCGCTCCTCGGCGTCCCGGGCAAAGCTTTTGCCCGAGTGCTGAGGAAGAGGAAGTTCCGCCCGGTGGTCGAGCCTCAGATTCAGGAGGAACAATGGAGATTCCGTCATGGCCGTGGAACAATGGACCACCTCTTATACCCTCTCGCAGATATTTGAGGCCTCATTTGGAGTAAGCTGCTGCGGCCTACCTCTGCCTCATGGACTTGGAGAAAGCGCGCGACCGGGTTCCCCGCAACGCCTATGTGGCAGGTGCTGTGGGAGTACGATGCTGCCCAGTGCCCTATCGGGTCCCCCCCCTCTATGCCCGGAGTGAGAGCTGTGTCCACGTTCTTGGTGCTAAACCAAAGTCGTTCACTGTGGCCGTTGGACTCCGCCAAGGGCGCGTCCCGCCTCCACTCCTGTTTTTGCGACTTCCATGGACAGAATATCCGAGGTGTGAGACGAGTACCCAGTAACGGGGGGGGGGGGGGGGGGGGGGACATGGAGGTAGCGTCGCTGCGTTTTCCAGACGAGGTTGCCCTCTTTGCCTCGTCTGCCTGCGATCTTCAGCCTGAGCTTGAGCGGTTTCATGCCGTGTGCGGAAGCGGCCGGGGACGAGGATCAGCACCACCAAATCCGAGGTCCGTGGTTCCCTCCCAGGAGGGCGGGAGCAGCTGCCCGTCGTCGAGGAGTTCAAGTGCCTCGGGGGGGCGGGGGGGGGGGCGGGTTTCTTTCGCGAGCGACGGCGAGTAAGGAGCGGGAGATCGGCCGGCGGAGCGTTGCGGGCCGTCCGAAGTGCTGCGCCCGGTTCGCCGCACCGTTCCGTGGTAGTGCCAGCCGGGAGCTGGCTCCTCGTACAATCTACAGGTCGACCTACGTTCCCGCCCTCGCCTACGATGGCCACGAGCTTTGGGTGACGGCAGGAAGGATGAGGTCCCTCCGCAGGGTTGTCCGGCTCCCTCTCCGTGACCGGGCGAGGGGCTCGGTAATCCGGGAGAGCATCGGAGTCAGAGGCCCCCCCTGCTGTTCCTCCGGATCGAGAGGAGCCGGTTGAGGTGGTTCGGGCACCCTGGTGAGGATGCCCCCCCCCCACCCCCCCTCCCCGGCAGACTCCCCCTGGAAGTCTACCGGGCAGCAGCAGCAGCAGCAGCAGCAGGAACGGTCCCACTGGGCCGAGACCCCTGGGCCGGCCCAGGACCACGCGGTTGGTGGTGGGACGATGTCGCCCGGTTGATCTGGGGGCGATGTCGCCCGGCTGGCCTGGGAACGCTGGGGAATTCCCCAGGAAGAGCGAGAGTCTGTGTATAGTAGTGTATAGTGTAGTGTATAGTATAGTGTATGGTAAAGTATAGTAGTGTGTAGTAGTGTATAGTGTATGGTAAAGTATAGTAGTGTGTGGTAGTGTAGAGCTGTCGCCAGGGACAGGGAGGTGTGGACCGCCTTACTCATCATGCTGCCGTCGCGACCCTCACCAGGATACGCGGATTGAGGAACGAACGAAATAAAAATTAGATTTTCTTCCTCCACCCTCTGCACCACTCTCCATCCCTACATCCACCACCATCACCACTCTCCATGCATACATCCACCACCACCACCACTCTCCATCCATACATCCACCACCACCACCACTCTCCATCCACCACCACTCTCCATGCACCACCACCACTCTCCATTCGTCCATCCACCACCACCACTCTCCATGCACCACCACTCTCCATCCGTCCACCCACCACCACCACTACCACCACTCTCCATTCGTCCATCCACCACCACCACCACTCTCCATCCATCCACCACCACCACCTCTCTACCATCCTCCACCACCTCCATTACCACTCTCCATCCATACATCCACTACTACCACCACCACCACCACTCTCCATCCACCACCACCACCACCTCTCTACCATCCTCCACCACTCTCCATCCACCACCACCACCACCTCTCTACCATCCTCCACCACCTCTACCACCTCCCCCGCCACCCCGGCAACAGATCTACAACGCCATCGAGAACCTGGACGACCACGTGGAGCGCTACGACTTGCGGGGCCTCGCCGCGGCGCTTCGCCGGCAGCTCCACGGGCAGGAGGCGGCGCTGGCCCCGCTGCCGGCGGCGTTGGCCGAGTACCTGGCGGTGCGCGAGCACGGCCGCCCGCTGCTCCTCTCGCTGCACGGCACCGGCGGCGTGGGCAAGAGCGTCGCCGGGAGAGCCGTCGAGCGCCACTTCACGGCGCTGGCGGGCGGCGCCCGCGTGGCGCTGCTGCACCGCGCTCGCTGCGCGTTTGGCGGTGGAGGCGGTGGAGGCGGTGGAGGCGGTGGAGGCGGTGGAGGCGGTGGAGGCGGTGGAGGCGGTGGCGACGACGGGCACGTGGTGTCGCGGTACCTGGCCGACTTGAACGCCACCATCGCGGAGGTGGGGGTCGGTTGCCGTTGTTGCTCACGACGTTGTTGTTGTTGTTGTTGTTGTTGACGTTGTTGTTGTTGACGTTGTTGTTGTTGACGTTGTTGTTGTTGACGTTGTTGTTGACGTTGTTGTCGTTGTTGTTGACGTTGTCGTTGTTGTCGTTGTTGATGTTGATGTTGTTGTTGACGTTATTGTTGACGTTGTTGTTGTTGACGTTGTCGTTTTTGACGTTGCTGACGACGTTGTTGTTGTTGTTGTTGACGTTGTTGTTGTTGACGTTGTTGTTGTTGACGTTGTCGTTGTTGACGTTGTTGTTGACGTTGTTGTCGTTGTCTTCGTTGTTGACGTTGTTGTTGACGTCGTTGTTGTTGATGTTGTTGTTGTTGTCATCGTCGTTGTCGTCGTCATCGTCGTTGTTGTCATCGTCGTCGTTGTTGTTGACGTTGTTGTTATCGTCGTTGTTGTTGACATTGTTGTTGTTGTCATCGTCCTCGTTGTTGTTGACGTTGTTGTTGTTGTCATCGTCGTTGTTGCTATCACGAGGTGGATTGCCAAGTGGATCGCTTGGTGCAATAATTAATCACGTCACACCCCCTCTTGACGTCACACCCCCCCCCCTCCCCCATTGTGACGTCGCGCACCTTTGTGACGTCACACCCGTTCGTGACGTCACCCCCCCCCCCCTTTGCGACGTCACACCCCTTTGTCCAGGTGACGAGGGAGGCGGAGGGAGCCCAGATGATTCCCGTCTTCATCTTCGACGAGGTGGAGGAGATGCCGGCGGCGGTCCTGGACTTCCTGCACGCCAGGACGGCGGCGTCCACCTCCTCGGCGTCCACCTCCTCGGCGTCCACCTCCTCAGCCGCCTCCTCGTCGCGCCAGCAGCACGCCGGGCAGCCCAACGCCATCTACGTCCTCATCAGCAGCCTCGGCGGCGAGGAGATCATGGCCCACGCGCTGCGTGACGGTGAGGACGTCGTCAACGTCGTCATCGTCGTCGTCGTCAACGTCATCATCGTCAACGTCATCAACGTCAACGTCAACGTCGTCATCGTCAACGTCGTAATAGTCGTCAACGTCATCGTCAACATCGTCATCTTCACCATCTTCACCACCGTCATCTTCACCATCTTCACCATCATCATCGTCATCTTCACCATCATCATCGTCATCATCTTCACCATCTTCACCATCATCATCATCTTCACCATCACCATCGTCATCTTCACCATCAACATCATCATCATCGTCAACATCGTCATCTTCAACATCAACATCATCGTCATCTTCACCATCTTCACCATCACCATCGTCATCTTCACCATCAACATCATCATCATCATCATCGTCATCTTCAACATCAACATCATCGTCATCTTCACCATCTTCACCATCATCACCATCACCATCGTCATCTTCACCATCAACATCATCATCATCGTCAACATCGTCATCTTCAACATCAACATCATCGTCATCTTCACCATCTTCACCATCACCATCGTCATCTTCACCATCAACATCATCATCATCATCATCGTCATCTTCAACATCAACATCATCGTCATCTTCACCATCTTCACCATCATCATCGTCATCTTCACCATCAACATCGTCATCTTCACCATCAGCATCGTCATCTTCACCATCTTCACCATCATCATCGTCATCTTCACCATCAACATCGTCATCTTCACCATCAACATCGTCATCTTCACCATCAACATCGTCATCTTCACCATCAACATCGTCATCTTCACCATCATCATCGTCATCTTCACCATCAACATCGTCATTTTCACCATCAACATCGTCATCTTCACCATCAGCATCGTCATCTTCACCATCTTCACCATCATCATCGTCATCTTCACCATCAGCATCGTCATCTTCACCATCTTCACCATCATCACCATCATCATCGTCATCTTCACCATCATCACCATCATCATCGTCATCTTCACCATCTTCACCATCATCATCGTCATCTTCACCATCAACGTCGTCATCTTCACCATCTTCACCACCGTCATCTTCACCATCATCATCACCATCATCATCGTCATCTTCACCATCTTCACCACCGTCATCTTCACCATCTTCACCATCATCATCGTCATCTTCACCATCATCATCGTCATCATCTTCACCATCTTCACCATCATCATCATCATCGTCATCTTCACCATCATCATCATCATCATCGTCATCTTCACCATCACCATCGTCATCATCTTCACCATCTTCACCATCATCATCGTCATCTTCACCATCATCATCGTCATCATCTTCACCATCTTCACCATCATCATCATCATCGTCATCTTCACCATCACCATCGTCATCTTCACCATAAACATCTTCACCATCTTCACCATCATCATCGTCATCTTCACCATCATCATAGTCATCATCTTCACCATCTTCACCATCATCATCATCGTCATCTTCACCATCACCATCGTCATTTTCACCATCAACATCATCACCATCATCATCACCATCATCATCGTCATATTCACCATCTTCACCATCATCATCATCATCGTCATCTTCAACATCAACATCATCGTCATCTTCACCATCATCATCATCACCATCATCATCGTCATATTCACCATCTTCACCATCATCACTCCTCCCCGTGTCCCCCCCCCCACCCCCCCCACCACCCCCCCCCTCCTTACAGGGGAGTCGCCCTCATGGCCCTCATCAGTGGTGCCCGCCCTCCGGCGCTGGCTGGAGAATGGCGGTGGTGCCGGTGGTGATGCCGGTGGCGGTAATGGTGGCGGTGGCGATGCTGGCGGTGATACCGGTGGTGGTGATGCTGGCGGTGGTGATGCTGGCGGTGATGCCGGTGGCAGTGGTGATACCGGTGGTGGTGATGCCGGCGGCGGTGATGCTGGCGGTGATGCCGGTGGCGGTGGTGATACCGGTGGCGGTGATGCCGGCGGCGGTGATGCTGGCGGTGATACCGGCGGTGGTGGTGATGCTGCTGGCGGCTTTACCGGCGGCGGCGGTGATACAGACGTTGTGACCGGCGGCGGCGGTGGCGGCGGTCCCGGCGGCGGCTTTACCGGCGGTGACACCGGCGGTACCGTCAGCACCGCCGCCGCCTGGCGTGGCCACGCGCTGTTTGCCGCGGCCCGCCTGGTGCCCTTGTCTCCGCTGCGCGAGTGCCACGTGCGTCTGTGCGTGCGCGACGAGATGCTGCAGGAGGGCCTCTACCCCACAGAGGGCGACGTGCGGCGCCTGGCGGGCGACGAGGAGTACCTGGGCGGGGCCCGCTGGGCCGTCAGGGGCTGCAAGGGCGTCGCGGCAAAGGTCAACCGGCTACAGTGACCGTGGCGGAGGAGGAGGACGAGGATGGAGGAGGAGGAGGATGGAGGACGAGGTGGGAGATGAGGTGGAGGGAAGAGGTGGACGACGATGAGGAGGTGGTGGCGGTGGCGGTGATGTACAGCAGGGTGCGTGGACGAATCCCCCGCCTGGCCCTTCTGCACGACGGGGATACAGCGTTTCCCCCTCGCACCCACGCACACGCCGAGGGTTTTTTTCACTCGGGTGCTCGGCGCCGCGCACCTGCCGCGTCTGTCACGTGACCTCCCGCGTCTGTCACATGACCTCCCGCGTCTGTCACGTGACCTCCTGCACCCAGCCTGGCACAAGCGCCGTGTTGACGTCACCGGCGGCGAGCGTCAGCTGCTGTTGACTGTTTTAATAAATTCGCTTTTTTTTTAAACCCCCCCCCCCCCCCCCACAAATCGTGCGAGTGTCTCCCGTGTCACGAATACGCCTGGGCCGCTCCTAGGTCGACTCGGCCTCAAACGAGTTCCTCAACG
Source organism: Petromyzon marinus (assembly GCF_048934315.1). Taxonomy (NCBI): domain Eukaryota; kingdom Metazoa; phylum Chordata; class Hyperoartia; order Petromyzontiformes; family Petromyzontidae; genus Petromyzon; species Petromyzon marinus. The sequence goes on along the minus strand of NC_133740.1, from coordinate 6,515,566 downwards.
TCGCCACTGGGGGGGGGGGAGGGGGGAGACAAAGACGGCCGGGAGTGGTGCTGTCCACCCGCACCCTCGTGGTGCCCACAGCGCCCGGTCGCCTTCAATGGATGTTGCTCTCGAACAGCACTTGCCCCCCACACAGCCTGTCAGAGGTCACACCTGGGGCGTCTTTGTCTTTGTGCAGCGTGGGGAGCGGTTGCGCAGTGGTTGGCGCGCTGCGCTATGACCCGGGTCCAGTGATGGATTCATCTGAAGCCGGTTCCTGGGCCTCCCCTAGGTCGACTCGGCCTCAAACGAGTGCGGCGGAGTGAAACATCTCTTGGTTCTTTCGGTGAAGTCACCACCGCGTAGATAGGGAAACAATAAAATAATAAAAATATAAAACGATAAAATTCTCACGACGTTTTTCGACTGCAGCACGAGCGATCATCATCATCATCAGGGTGTGAAAACCAGAGAAAGAAAATTTGAAGAAAGTGGCGTTTTTTTTTTACGTTAACACCACGGAGAGCGATTTGACAGTCATTCAGATGGACGAGTCCATCTATGTTCGGATAAGAGGAGGGGGGGAGACGAAAAATAATGGATGCGGTCTGAAAGCCACCGTAAGCGTGAACAATCAATTAAGACCCGAAATGGTTTATCAAATCCTTCCAATGATTGCTAAGCCAGAATCCATCTTCTCGGTTGAAATTGTCTCTGTGTTTGCATATGCCCATAGACCCAATGAACGAATCTCTCATGGTAGCCAGATGGCTTGCAAAGAACCTCTGTCTTGGAGAAGTCAATGTCATTGTTTTATATTTTTATTATTTTATTGTTTCCCTTCTTACGTGGTGGTGACTTTACCGGAAGAAACCAAGAATATGAATCCCTGCAGTCACGAAAGCTTTAAATCAAAATTTTTTTGGGTTCTGTCGGTAAAGTCACGGAGAAGGGAAATAATCCCCATATATATATAAAAAAGGCAAAGCTGTGATTGTGTGTGTCCGTTCAAAATGTTTAGCGTACTTCCCGACATGCAGCAAACTTTAAATTTGCCATGTGGGTACTTTCCAGACTGTACACCATGCAACAATTATAAAAATACACTTTTGTTTATTTTTTAGGGTGGGGTAGGGTAGCTCAATAATGCATCATTTTTTTTGTTTGCACGGCAAGTGAGCTGTGACGTCAAATCAGTCACGTGACCCTGGCACGTGCAAACGTAACGGATTGTAGTGTAGCGGTTAGCGCGCTGTCTCTTGTGTGTGTGTCTGTGTGCAGTGTTGACAAAGGAGGCAGGAGACTCCTTTGTAGGCAACGCTGTTTCTTTACTCTAACGTCAGAGAACGTCGCTATCACAGAGAGGCGTAATGGCCTCTCCCACCCCGATAGCCTAGCGCGCAGGGGTGGGGACACATTGGTTGACTCGCGGGCCACAACGGGTTCTAACATTTGACGGAGTGCGCCGGGCCAGGAACAGATGTATGGAGTGGTTTTGTGTGCACTGATATCAGTGACGCGTTAAGAATCATTGCATGAGAGGACTTGCCCTTTAACAGGTAGCAGAGCTAAATTTTGATTTAAAGCTTTCGTGACTGCAGTAATTCATATTCTTAGTTTTTTCGGTAAAGTCACGTTGAAGAGAAACAACAAAATAATATAATATATATTACCGAAAAAACTAAGAATATGAATAGGTAGCAGAGCGTTTATTTGCAAGGCGACTTAACGAACTGCACGAACGCGGGCGACACAAAAACCACGTCGTAACTCCCGGTCAAAGTGCGCCGTCTAATGGGGCGAAACGGGGGCATTACAGGCGAAAGGTAAAATGTAATTTAATAATAGTAACAATAATATTTGGATTGGTTCGGCGGGCCGCATTACAAAGCCCAACGGGCCGTACTTTGCCCACGTCGGGGCTAGAGGATTCGTCCTCATGCTTGGCGTGCCATCCTCACGCTTTACCCTGCTTAGCGGGCACCGCCGCTGGGCACGTTCGGACCCGGCGCTGGCAAGGGCCGGAGGTCGGAAGTCCCATGGGGACAACTACCTAGATGTCTTGAGTCTTGATGTGAGTGAGGGCCGACTCACGCTGGGGGGAGAGCTGCTGCTGCTGCTGCCCTTTATATCCTTCTCCCTCCCAAGTGTCCTGTCTCTCGAGATGGTCTGGGTCCAAGCGTCCTGTCTCTCGAGATGGTCTGGGTCCAAGTGTCCTGTCTCTCGAGATGGTCTGGGTCCAAGTGTCCTGTCTCTCGAGATGGTCTGGGTCCAAGTGTCCTGTCTCTCGAGATGGTCTGGGTCCAAGCGTCCTGTCTCTCGAGAGGGTCTGGGTCCAAGTGTCCTGTCTCTCGAGAGGGTCTGGGTCCAAGTGTCCTGTCTCTCGAGATGGTCTGGGTCCAAGCGTCCTGTCTCTCGAGATGGTCTGGGTCCAAGCGTCCTGTCTCTCGAGATGGTCTGGGTCCAAGTGTCCTGTCTCTCGAGAGGGTATGGGTCCAAGCGTCCTGTCTCTCGAGACGGTCTGGGTCCAAGCGTCCTGTCTCTCGAGAGGGTCTGGGTCCAAGCGTCCTGTCTCTCGAGAGGGTCTGGGTCCAAGTGTCCTGTCTCTCGAGATGGTCTGGGTCCAAGTGTCCTGTCTCTCGAGATGGTCTGGGTCCAAGCGTCCTGTCTCTCGAGATGGTCTGGGTCCAAGTGTCCTGTCTCTCGAGATGGTCTGGGTCCAAGTGTCCTGTCTCTCGAGAGGGTCTGGGTCCAAGTGTCCTGTTTCTCGAGATGGTCTGGGTCCAAGTGTCCTGTCTCTCGAGATGGTCTGGGTCCAAGTGTCCTGTCTCTCGAGAGGGTCTGGGTCCAAGTGTCCTGTCTCTCGAGATGGTCTGGGTCCAAGTGTCCTGTCTCTCGAGATGGTCTGGGTCCAAGTGTCCTGTCTCTCGAGATGGTCTGGGTCCAAGCGTCCTGTCTCTCGAGATGGTCTGGGTCCAAGTGTCCTGGCTCTCGAGAGGGTCTGGGTCCAAGTGTCCTGTCTCTCGAGAGGGTCTGGGTCCAAGTGTCCTGTCTCTCGAGATGGTCTGGGTCCAAGTGTCCTGTCTCTCGAGATGGTCTGGGTCCAAGTGTCCTGTCTCTCGAGATGGTGTAGGTCCAAGTGTCCTGTCTCTCGAGAGGGTCTGGGTCCAAGTGTCCTGTCTCTCGAGAGGGTCTGGGTCCAAGTGTCCTGTCTCTCGAGATGGTCTGGGTCCAAGTGTCCTGTCTCTCGAGAGGGTCTGGGTCCAAGTGTCCTGTCTCTCGAGATGGTCTGGGTCCAAGTGTCCTGTCTCTCGAGATGGTCTGGGTCCAAGTGTCCTGTCTCTCGAGATGGTCTGGGTCCAAGTGTCCTGTCTCTCGAGATGGTCTGGGTCCAAGTGTCCTGTCTCTCGAGAGGGTCTGGGTCCAAGTGTCCTGTGTCTCGAGATGGTCTGGGTCCAAGTGTCCTGTCTCTCGAGAGGGTCTGGGTCCAAGCGTCCTGTCTCTCGAGAGGGTCTGGGTCCAAGTGTCCTGTCTCTCGAGATGGTCTGGGTCCAAGTGTCCTGTCTCTCGAGATGGTCTGGGTCCAAGTGTCCTGTCTCTCGAGATGGTCTGGGTCCAAGTGTCCTGTCTCTCGAGATGGTCTGGGTCCAAGCATCCTGTCTCTCGAGACGGTCTGGGTCCAAGCGTCCTGTCTCTTGAGAGGGTCTGGGTCCAAGTGTCCTGTCTCTCGAGAGGGTCTGGGTCCAAGTGTCCTGTCTCTCGAGATGGTCTGGGTCCAAGTGTCCTGTCTCTCGAGATGGTCTGGGTCCAAGCGTCCTGTCTCTCGAGATGGTCTGGGTCCAAGTGTCCTGTCTCTCGAGAAGGTCTGGGTCCAAGTGTCCTGTCTCTCGAGATGGTCTGGGTCCAAGCGTCCTGTCTCTCGAGATGGTCTGGGTCCAAGTGTCCTGTCTCTCGAGAGGGTCTGTGTCCAAGTGTCCTGTCTCTCGAGATGGTCTGGGTCCAAGTGTCCTGTCTCTCGAGATGGTCTGTGTCCAAGTGTCCTGTCTCTCGAGATGGTCTGGGTCCAAGTGTCCTGTCTCTCGAGATGGTCTGGGTCCAAGCGTCCTGTCTCTCGAGATGGTCTGGGTCCAAGTGTCCTGTCTCTCGAGATGGTCTGGGTCCAAGTGTCCTGTCTCTCGAGATGGTCTGGGTCCAAGTGTCCTGTCTCTCGAGATGGTCTGGGTCCAAGCGTCCTGTCTCTCGAGATGGTCTGGGTCCAAGCGTCCTGTCTCTCGAGATGGTCTGGGTCCAAGTGTCCTGTCTCTCGAGAGGGTCTGGGTCCAAGTGTCCTGTCTCTCGAGATGGTCTGGGTCCAAGTGTCCTGTCTCTCGAGAGGGTCTGTGTCCAAGCGTCCTGTCTCTCGAGATGGTCTGGGTCCAAGTGTCCTGTCTCTCGAGATGGTCTGGGTCCAAGCGTCCTGTCTCTCGAGATGGTCTGGGTCCAAGCGTCCTGTCTCTCGAGATGGTCTGGGTCCAAGTGTCCTGTCTCTCGAGAGGGTCTGTGTCCAAGTGTCCTGTCTCTCGAGATGGTCTGGGTCCAAGCGTCCTGTCTCTTGAGATGGTCTGGGTCCAAGTGTCCTGTCTCTCGAGATGGTCTGGGTCCAAGTGTCCTGTCTCTCGAGAGGGTCTGGGTCCAAGTGTCCTGTCTCTCGAGATGGTCTGGGTCCAAGCGTCCTGTCTCTCGAGATGGTCTGGGTCCAAGTGTCCTGTCTCTCGAGAGGGTCTGTGTCCAAGTGTCCTGTCTCTCGAGATGGTCTGGGTCCAAGCGTCCTGTCTCTTGAGATGGTCTGGGTCCAAGTGTCCTGTCTCTCGAGATGGTCTGGGTCCAAGTGTCCTGTCTCTCGAGAGGGTCTGTGTCCAAGTGTCCTGTCTCTCGAGATGGTCTGGGTCCAAGCGTCCTGTCTCTTGAGATGGTCTGGGTCCAAGTGTCCTGTCTCTCGAGATGGTCTGGGTCCAAGCGTCCTGTCTCTCGAGATGGTCTGGGTCCAATTGTCCTGTCTCTCGAGAGGGTCTGGGTCCAAGTGTCCTGTCTCTCGAGATGGTCTGGGTCCAAGCGTCCTGTCTCTCGAGATGGTCTGGGTCCAAGCGTCCTGTCTCTCGAGATGGTCTGGGTCCAAGTGTCCTGTCTCTCGAGATGGTCTGGGTCCAAGTGTCCTGTCTCTCGACATGGTCTGGGTCCAAGTGTCCTGTCTCTCGAGATGGTCTGGGTCCAAGTGTCCTGTCTCTCGAGATGGTCTGTGTCCAAGTGTCCTGTCTCTCGAGATGGTCTGGGTCCAAGCGTCCTGTCTCTCGAGATGGTCTGGGTCCAAGTGTCCTGTCTCTCGAGATGGTCTGGGTCCAAGTGTCCTGTCTCTCAGATGGTCTGGGTCCAAGCGTCCTGTCTCTCGACATGTCTGGGTCCAAGTGTCCTGTCTCTCGAGAGGGTCTGGGTCCAAGTGTCCTGTCTCTCGAGATGGTCTGGGTCCAAGTGTCCTGTCTCTCGAGATGGTCTGGGTCCAAGTGTCCTGTCTCTCGAGATGGTCTGGGTCCAAGTGTCCTGTCTCTCGAGATGGTCTGGGTCCAAGCGTCCTGTCTCTCGAGATGGTCTGGGTCCAAGTGTCCTGTCTCTCGAGAGGGTCTGGGTCCAAGTGTCCTGTCTCTCGAGATGGTCTGGGTCCAAGTGTCCTGTCCCTCGAGATGGTCTAGGTCCAAGTGTCCTGTCCCTCGAGATGGTCTGGGTCCAAGTGTCCTGTCTCTCGAGATGGTCTGGGTCCAAGTGTCCTGTCTCTCGAGATGGTCTGGGTCCAAGTGTCCTGTCTCTCGAGAGGGTCTGGGTCCAAGTGTCCTGTCTCTCGAGAGGGTCTGGGTCCAAGCGTCCTGTCTCTCGAGATGGTCTGGGTCCAAGTGTCCTGTCTCTCGAGATCGTCTGGGTCAAAGTGTCCTGTCTCTCGAGATGGTCTGGGTCCAAGTGTCCTGTCTCTCGAGATGGTCTGGGTCCAAGTGTCCTGTCTCTCGAGATGGTCTGGGTCCAAGTGTCCTGTCTCTCGAGAGGGTCTGGGTCCAAGTGTCCTGTCTCTCGAGAGGGTCTGGGTCCAAGCATCATGTCTCTCGAGATGGTCTGGGTCCAAGTGTCCTGTCTCTCGAGATCGTCTGGGTCCAAGTGTCCTGTCTCTCGAGATGGTCTGGGTCCAAGTGTCCTGTCTCTCGAGATGGTCTGGGTCCAACTGTCCTGTCTCTCGAGATGGTCTGGGTCCAAGTGTCCTGTCTCTCGAGAGGGTCTGGGTCCAAGTGTCCTGTCTCTCGAGAGGGTCTGGGTCCAAGTGTCCTGTGTCTCGAGATGGTCTGGGTCCAAGTGTCCTGTCTCTCGAGAGGGTCTGGGTCCAAGCGTCCTGTCTCTCGAGAGGGTCTGGGTCCAAGTGTCCTGTCTCTCGAGATGGTCTGGGTCCAAGTGTCCTGTCTCTCGAGATGGTCTGGGTCCAAGTGTCCTGTCTCTCGAGTTGGTCTGGGTCCAAGTGTCCTGTCTCTCGAGATGGTCTGGGTCCAAGTGTCCTGTCTCTCGAGATGGTCTGGGTCCAAGTGTCCTGTCTCTCGAGATGGTCTGGGTCCAAGTGTCCTGTCTCTCTCCCTCCCTCAGTGGGCTCTGGCCTGCTCGCCCCTGGTCAACGGTTATTGTAGTCGTGGCTCATGCAATACTGCTACGCAGGTAAAGTATTATACATGTTGCGCGTAACAATGCCGCTACGTGTGTATCTGTGTGTGTGTATGGGAGGGGAGCGGTGGCGCAGCGGTTAGCGCCATGCCGCGCTATGAACCCGGCGACCCGGGTTCGATTCCCTGCTCACGGCCAACACCGCCGGTGACGATTCTCTGAACCGGTCCCGGGGCCTCCACCCTAGGTCGACTCAGCCTCAAATGAGTACCTGGTGCGGTGTGTAGTAAACATCGCCACTGGGGGAGACAAAGGCGGTCGTGCGTGGTGCTGGACACCCACCCCCTCGTGTGCCGTTACCGGCCTTCATAGGTGCTCGCTAACAGCACTTGCCCCTACAGTCTGTTACAGCCTATATGGGGGATCTTTGTTTGTGCGTGTATGTGGGGAAGGGGGGGGGGAGCGGTGGTGCAGCGGTTAGCGCCACGCCGCGCTACGAACCCGGCGACCCGGGTTCGATTCCCTGCTCACGGCCACCGAGCCTCCCCCTAGGTCGACTCGGCCTCAAAAACGAGCATCGCCACTGGGGGAGGCCAAGGCGGCCGGGCTTGGTGAATCCAAGTCCCCGGGCGAAGGCGGTTAGTAAAGCTAGTTTAAAATAAAAATAATAATCAAAAAATTATCACGACGTTTCGATAGCAGCACAAGCAATTGTCATGAGGTGTGAAAAGTACAGCCCGACCAAATGTCTTATTGCCGTGGTTTTCACACCGGATGATGATGACGATGATGATGGCTTGCGTTGCTATCGAAAGGTCGTGATAAATGTTTTGTAAATTGCCGTTTAATTTTTTATTATTTTTTATAAATATTATTATTATTTCCCTTCTCCGTGACTTTACCGAAAGAAACCAAAGGAAGATGAATCCCTGCAGTTGACGGAAACTTGAAATCGAGATTCGTAGTGAACGTCGTCACTGGGGGGATACAAAGACGGCCGGGCGTGGTGGCCACAGCCCTCGTAGGTTGCCACTCGCTGACTGCACTTGCCCCTGCAGCCCGTTAGAGGCTACACCGGGGTTGAACCTTTGCTTGTTGTGCGCGCGCCCGGAGGAGCGGTGGCGCCGCGGTTAGCGCAGCGAGCGGCGTCTGCGGGCTCCCTCCCCTTGGTCGACTCAGCCTGAACAACAACAACAACAGCAGCCACAACGCTGGTGCGATTGGTCAGCGTCGCAGGCTCGCCCGCCCGCCTTTGTATCCCCCTCCCCCCACGCCAGGCACTGCTGCTCCTGCGACGAAATCGTTTGGGGCTGAGGCCACCTAGGGGAGAGACAAACACGGCCGGTTCAAGGTCTCGTCCGGTGGTGGTGGCTGTTGGTGGTGGTTGATGGTGGTTGGTAGTGGTGGTGGTGGTTGTGGTTGGTAGTGGTGGTTGTTGTTGGTAGTGGTGGTTGTGGTTGGTAGTGGTGGTTGTGGTTGGTAATGGTGGTGGTTGTTGGTAGTGGTGGTTGTGGTGGTGGTTGTTGGTGGTTGTTGTTGGTAGTAGTGGTTGTGGTGGTGGTTGGTAATGGTGGTGGTGGTTGTTGGTAGTGGTGGTTGTGGTGGTGGTTGGTAATGGTGGTTGTTGTTGGTAGTGGTGGTTGTGGTTGGTAATGGTGGTGGTTGTGGTAGTTGGTGGTGGTGGTTGGTGGTGGTTGTTGTTGGTAGTGGTGGTTGTGGTGGTGGTTGTTGTTGGTAGTGGTGGTTGTGGTGGTGGTTCGTAATTGTGGTGGTTGGTGGTGGTGGTTGTGGTGGTTGGTAATGGTGGTGGTGGGTGGTGGTTGTTGGTAGTGGTTGTGGTGGTGGTTGTTGGTGGTGGTTGTTGTTGGTAGTGGTGGTGGTTGTGGTGGTGGTTGGTGGTGGTGGGTGGTGGTTGTTGTGGTGGTTGGTAGTGGTAGTGGTGGTTGTGGTTGGTAATGGTAATGGTTGGTGGTGGTTGTTGGTAGTAGTTGTGGTTGTTGGTAGTGGTGGTTGTGGTGGTGTTGGTGGTGGTTGGTGGTGGTTGTTGGTAGTGATGGTTGTGGTGGTGGTTGGTGATGGTGGTGGTGGTTGTTGGTAGTGGTGGTTGTTGGTAGTGGTGGTTGTGGTGGTGGTTGGTGATGGTGGTGGTTGGTGGTGGTGGTGGTTGTTGGTAGTGGTGGTTGTGGTGGTGGTTGGTAGTGGTGGTTAGTAATGGTGGTGGTTGGTGGTGGTGGTTGTTGGTTGGTGGTGGTGGTGGTTGGTGGTGGTTGGTGGTGGTGGTTGTTGTTGGTAGTGGCGGTTGTTGTGGTTGGTAATGGTGGTGGTTGTTGGTGGTGGTAGTGGAGGTTGTGGTGGTGGTTGGTGGTTGTTGTTGGTGGTTGTTGTTGGTGGTTGTTGTTGTTGGTGGTTGTTGTTGTTGGTGGTGGTAGTAGAGGTTGTGGTGGTTGTTGGTGGTGGTAGTGGAGGTTGTGGTGGTGGTTGGTGGTTGTTGTTGGTGGTGGTTGTTGGTGGTGGTGGGGTGGTTGTTGTTGGTGGTGGGGTGGTTGTTGTTGGTGGTGGGGTGGTTGTTGTTGGTGGTTGTTGTTGTTGGTGTTGGTGGCGACAAGAGACCCCCGGGTTCACCGCGTGGATTCGCAGCGCAGCAAGGGCGCTCACAGCTGCGCCTCCGCTCCCTGCGCCAGGGCTCGGTTGTGGAACGTCGACCCAGCCACGTGTGGCTGGGGCAAAGGCAAAGCTCCCCCGTGTAGCCTCAACAGGCTGTAGGGGCAAGTGCTGTGAGTAGCGAGTAGCAGCAGCAGCGCCTATGAAGGCTACCGGCACTGTGGCACACGAGGGGGTGGGTGGCCAGCACCACGCCCGGCCGCCTTTGTCTCCCCAGTGCTAGCGATGTTCACTACGCTAAGCTGCTACACCAGGTTTACTCATTTGAGGCTGAGTCCACCTAGGGGACGCCCAGGACCGGTTTAGAGAATTGTCACTGGCAGTGTTGGCCGTGAACGGGAATCGAACTCGGGTGGCCGGGTTCGTAGGGCAGCGTAGCGCTACCCGCTACACCACCGCTACCCACACACAAACACCCACACACACACAGACATCCACACACACATACAGACACACAACAACAACAACAACCGCCATTCGCCACTAAGTGGCGGTGACGTCACCACGACGCTTGTGCCAGGCTATGTGCACCCTGAGGCCACGTGAAGTGTCGAACGCCCGCTGGCAGGAGGTCACGGGGCAGACCCAGGTGCCACAGACACACACACACACATACACACACAGACATACACATACAGACACACACATACAGACACATACACAAACACACATACAACAACAACAACAACCGCCATTCGCCAATAAGTGGCGGTGACGTCACCACGACGCTTGTGCCAGGACATGTGCACCTTCAGGCCACGTGGAGTGTCGAACGCCCGCTGGCAGGAGGTCACGGGGCAGACCCAAGTGCCACGGGTCGACTGACTGAGATGACTGGCTGATGCACCACCTGTGTCCCCTACTGTGCCAACCTGCTGTGCTTTAGCCACCCGGCGCTCCGCTCGTTGTTGTGAGCGTCGCTCCTCCGCCCTCCATTGTTGTTGGAGGGCGACTGCCTCCAACTGCCCAGTAGCGTCCTTCACGAGCCTCCTCCACAGAGGCCGATCTTGACACCGCTGGTACCAGTCATCGGCAAGTCCACTCAGCTCCACGTCCTCCTGTACCACATCACTCCATCTCTTCTCTAGCCCGTGCCGCGCCCCCCCCCCTCAATCCGGCCGAACAAAAGCTGTTTCGGCATACGGTGGCTGGGGATGCGGGCTACATGACCCAGCCATCGCAGCCTTCCCCGCCGGAGGAGCTCACCGATGCGACCTTGCCCAGATCTTAATTGAAGGTGAAGGGGTTACCAGCCCCTCGCACCCTTCCAGAGCCCCCGTTTAGTCCCTGTGGTGGACACATATGCCATGAGGGGAGGAGCCAATCAAAATTGGATCTCCCCCCACAGCACTGTCCACGACAGAGTTGACCGCGAGGAGGTAGGGGGTTGTTTTGCCAGACAACACACACACATACACACATACACATACACACACACATTCACACACACATACACACACACATTCACACACACATACACACATATACATACACATACACACATATACATACACATATACATACACACACACATACAGACACACACATACAGACACATACATACAAACACACACATACATACAGACACACACACACAGACACACATACACAACAACTGCCATTCGCCACTAAGTGGCGGTGACGTCACCACGATGCTTGTGCCAGGCTATGTGCACCCTGAGGCCACGTGAAGTGTCGAACGCCCGCTGGCAGGAGGTCACTGGGCAGACCCAGGTGCCACGGGTCGACTGACTGAGATGACTGGCTATGCACCACCTGTGCCCCCTACTGTGCCAACCTGCTGTGCTTTAGCCACCCGGCGCTCCGCACACAACCTACACACACTCATACAACCTACACACAAACAAAGATAACAAAGATCCCCCATATAGCCTTAACAGACTGTAGGGGCAATTGCTGTTAGCGAGCACCTATGAAGGCCGGAACGGTACACGAGAGGGTGGGTGGCCAGCAGCACGCCCGACCGCCTTTGTCTCCCCAGTGGCAATGTTTACACCAGGTACTCATTTGAGGCTGAGTCGACCTAGGGGAGGCCCGGGACCGGTTCAGATAATCGTCACTGGTGTTGGCCGTGAGCGGGAATCGAACTCGGGGTCGCCAGGTTCATAGCGCAGCGCGCTAACCGCTACACTACCGCTCCCCACAACAACCTACACACACACAGACACACACACAACCTACACACACAACCTACACTCACACATAGACACACACACAACCTAGACTCACACACAGACACACACACACACAACCTAGACTCACACACAGACACACAGACACACACACACAACCTACACACACAACCTACACACACACAACCTACACTCACACACAGACACACACATAACCTAGACTCACACACAGACACACAGACACACACACAAGCTACACACACAACCTACACTCACACACAGACACACACACAACCTAGACTCACACACAGACACACACACAACCTACACACACAACCTACACACACAACCTACACACACTCACACAACCTACACACACACAGAGACACTCACACAACCTACACTCACACACAGACACACACAACCTAGACTCACACACAGACACACAGACACACACACAACCTACACACACAACCTACACTCACACACAGACACACACACAACCTAGATTCACACACACACACAACCTACACACACAACCTACACTCACACATAGACACACACACAACCTAGACTCACACACAGACACACAGACACACACACACAACCTACACACACAACCTACACACACAACCTACACACTCTCACACAACCTACACTCACACACAGACACACACACAACCTACACACACAACCTACACACACAACCTACACACTCTCACACAACCTACACTCACACACAGACACACACACAACCTAGACTCACACACAGACACACAGACACACACACAACCTACACACACAACCTACACACACAACCTACACACAGAGACACACACACAACCTACACTCACACACACACCCAAAGGGTTGCCTAATCGAGTCACCCTTTACACCCTATCCCGCACTATAGTCCCTGCCCTGTTTACATAAGGGCGTGTTAGTGGATGTCTGTGTGTGTGTGTCTGTGTGTGTGTATGTCTGTGTGTGTCTGTGTGCGTGTCTCTCTGTCTCTCTCTCTCTCCCTGTCTCTTTCCCCGTGTCTCTCTCTCACAGTGTCTCTCTCTCTATCTGTCTCTCTCTCTCTGCCTCTCTCCCTGTGTCTCTGTCTCTCTGTCTCTCTCCCTGTCTCTCTCCCCGTGTCTCTCTCTCTCCCTGTGTCTCTGTCTCTCTCTGTGTGTCTCTCTCCCCTTGTCTCTGTCTCTCTCCCCGTGTCTCTGTTTCTCTGTCTCTCTCCCCGTGTCTCTCTCTCCCCTGTCTCTGTCTCTCTCCCTGTGTCTCTGTCTCTCTCTGTGTGTCTCTCTGTCTCTCTCCCCGTGTCTCAGTCTCTCTCCCTGTGTCTCTGTCTCTCTCCCCGTGTCTCTGTCTCTCTCTGTCTCTCTCCCCGTGTCTCTGTCTCTCTCCCCGTGTCTCTGTCTCTCTCCCCGTGTCTCTGTCTCACTCCCCGTTTCTCTGTCTCTCTCCCCGTGTCTCAGTCTCTCTCCCCGTGTCTCTGTCTCTCTCTCCCGGTGTCTCTGTCTCTCTCCCCGTGTCTCTGTCTCTCTCCCCGTGTCTCTGTCTCTCTCCCCGTGTATCTGTCTCTCTCCCCGTGTCTCTCTCCCCGTGTCTCTCTCCCCGTGTCTCTGTCTCTCTCCCCGTTTCTCTCTCCCCGTGTCTCTATCTCTCCCCGTGTCTCTGTCCCTCTCCCCGTGTCTCTGTCTCTCTCCCAGTGTCTCTCTCCCCGTGTCTCTGTCCCTCTCCCCGTGTCTCTGTCTCTCTCCCCGTGTCTCTGTCTCTCTCCCCGTGTCTCTCTCCCCGTGTCTCTGTCTCTCTCCCCGTGTCTCTCCCTCTCCCCGTGTATCTGTATCTCTCCCCGTGTCTCTGTCTCACTCCCCGTTTCTCTGTCTCTCTCCCCGTGTCTCTGTCTCTCTCCCCGTGTCTCTGTCTCTCTCTCCCCGTGTCTCTGTCTCTCTCCACGTGTCTCTGTCTCTCTCCCCGTGTCTCTGTCTCTCTCCCCGTTTCTCTCTTCCCGTGTCTCTGTCTCTCTCCCCGTGTCTCTCTCCCCGTGTCTCTGTCTCTCTCCCCGTGTCTCTGTCTCTCTCCCCGTGTTTCTCCCTCCCCCCGTGTCTCTGTCTCTCCCCCCGTGTCTCTGTCTCTCTCCCCGTGTCTCTCTCCCGGTGTCTCTGTCTCTCTCCCCGTGTCTTTCCCTCTCCCCGTGTCTCTGTCTCTCTCCCCGTGTCTCTGTCTCTCTCCCCGTGTCTCTATCCCCGTGTCTCTGTCTCTCTCCCCGTGTCTCTCCCTCTCCCCGTGTCTCTCCCTCTCCCCGTGTCTCTGTCTCTCTCCCCGTGTCTCTCTCCCCGTGTCTCTGTCCCTCTCCCCGTATCTCTGTCTCTCTCCCCGTGTCTCTCCCTCCCCCCGTGTCTCTGTCTCTCCCCCCGTGTCTCTGTCTCTCTCCCCGCGTCTCTCTCCCCGTGTCTCTGTCTCTCTCCCCGTGTCTCTGTCTCTCTCCCCGTGTCTCTGTCTCTCTCCCCGTGTCTCTCTCCCCGTGTCTCTGTCTCTCTCCCCGTGTCTCTGTCTCTCTCCCCGTGTCTTTGTCCCTCTCCCCGTGTCTCTGTCTCTCTCCCCGTGTCTCTGTCTCTCTCCCCGTGTCTCTGTCTCTATCCCCGTGGCTCTGTCTCTCTCCCCGTGTATCTGTCTCTCTCCCCGTGTATCTGTCTCTCTCCCCGTGTCTCTGTCTCTCTCCCCGTGTCTCTCCCTCTCCCCGTGTCTCTGTCTCTCTCCCGGTGTCTCTCTCCCCGTGTCTCTGTCTCTCTCCCCGTGTATCTGTCTCTCCCACCGTGTCTCTGTCTCTCTCCCCGTGTCTCTGTCTCTCTCCCCGTGTCTCTGTCTCTCTCCCCGTGTCTCTGTCTCTCCCACCGTGTCTCTGTCTCTCTCCCCGTGTCTCTGTCCCTCTCCCCGTGTCTCTCTCCCCGTGTCTCTGTCTCTCCCCCCGTGTCTCTCTCCCCGTGTCTCTGTCTCTCTCCCCGTGTCTCTGTCCATCTCCCCGTGTCTCTGTCTCTCTCCCCGTGTCTCTGTCTCTCTCCCCGTTTCTCTGTCTCTCTCCCCGTGTCTTTGTCTCACTCCCCGTGTCTCTGTCTCTCTCCCCGTGTCTCTGTCTCTCTCCCCGTGTCTCTGTCTCTCTCCCCGTGTCTCTGTCTCTCTCCCCGTGTCTCTGTCTCTCTCCCCGTGTCTCTGTCTCTCTCCCCGTGTCTCTGTCTCTGTGTGTGTCTCTCTCACGTGTTCCAGTGAGCATGACCACACATCCTCCACTTCCCCCCACATCCCCTAGCCTCGCCAATGATTACACCACACACACCACATACACACAGCTAGACACACAGCTACACGCACACAGCTACACGCACACAGCTACACACACACAGCTAGACACACAGCTAGACGCACAGCTCCACACATACACAGGTACACACACAGCTACACACAGCTCCACACACACACACACCACACACAGCTACACACCACACACACACAGCTACACACACACACACACCACACACAGCTACACACCACACACACCACACACACACAGCTCCACACAGCTCCACACACACCACACACACACACCACACACACACAGCTACACACACAGCTAGACACACAGCTAGACGCACAGCTCCACACATACATAGCTACACACACAGCTACACACACACACAGCTACACACACACAGCTGCACACACACACAGCTGCACACACACACAGCTACACACACCACACGCACACACACAGCTCCACACACACCACACACACACACCACACACACACAGCTACACACACAGCTAGACACACAGCTAGACGCACAGCTCCACACATACATAGCTACACACACAGCTACACACACACACACAGCTACACACAGCTACACACACACAGCTGCACACACACACAGCTGCACACACACACAGCTACACACACCACACGCACACACACAGCTCCACACACACCACACACACGACACACACACACACCACACAGCTACACACACAGCTACACACACACCTGCACACACACACACCTGCACACACACACACAGCTGCACACACACACAGCTGCACACACACACACAGCTACACACACCACACGCACACACACAGCTCCACGTACACACAGCTACACACACCACACACACAGAGCTCTACCCACCTCTGTCACACTCTGTGGTGCTCACGTGTGAGCTCACCACCCGCACCTCGCAGACGCCACTGTCTGACGTAGGGAGACAACCACCACCATCACCACCATCATCACCATCAACACCATCAACACCACCATCATCACTACCACCATCACCACCATCATCACTACCACCATCACCACTACTATCACCACTACTATCACTACCACCATCACTACCACCATCACCACCATCAACACCACCACCATCATCACCACTACTATCACTACCACCATCACCACCATCAACACCACCACCATCATCACCACTACTATCACCACTACTATCACCAATACTATCACTACCACCATCAACACCACCATCATCACCACTACTATCACTACCACCATCACCACAATCAACACCACCATCATCACCACTACTATCACTACCACCATCACCACAATCAACACCACCACCATCACCACCATCATCACCACCATCATCACCACTACTATCACTACCACCATCAACACCACCATCACTACCACCATCATTACCACTACTATCACTACCACCATCACCACCACCATCATCGCCACTACTATCACCACTACTATCACTACCATCACCACCATCACCACCTTCAACACCACCACCATCACCACCATCACCACCATCACAACCATCATCACCACCTCGCGCCAGCAGCAGCAACAGGTGGTGGTGGTGGTTGTACAGGTGGTGGTGGTGGTACAGGTGTTGGTACAGGTGGTGGTGGTGGTACAGGTGTTGGTACAGGTGGCGGTGGTGGTACAGGTGGTGGTACAGGTGGTGGTACAGGTGGTGGTACAGGTGGTGGTTGCGATGAGTCTGAATCTCGGCGATGAGTTCCCCAACCTGCACCTGAAGACAACAGACGGGGAATTTCACTTCTACGCCTGGCAGGGAACCAGGTGATGGTGGTGGTGGTGATGGTGGTGGTGATGGTGGTGGTGATGGTGGTGGTGATGGTGGTGGTGGTGGTGATGGTGGTGGTGATGGTGATATTACTGCTGCTGCTGCTGACGAGTGAGTGGGGTTTGCGTGGTCTACCCCTGTTCTACAGAATGAGTTCTACAGAGTGAGTGAGTGTAGTTTGTGTGTTTTACCCCTGTTCTAAAGAGTGAGAGTGTGGAGTTTGTGTGTTCTAGCCCTGTTCTACAGAGTGAGTGAGTGGAGTTTGTGTGTTCTAGCCCTGTTTTACAGAGTGAGTGAGTGGAGTTTGTGTGTTCTACCCCTGTTCTACAGAGTGAGTGAGTGGAGTTTGTGTGTTCTAGCCCTGTTCTACAGAGTGAGTGGAGTTTGTGTGTTCTAGCCCTGTTCTACAGAGTGAGTGAGTGGAGTTTGTGTGTTCTAGCCCTGTTCTACAGAGTGAGTGGAGTTTGTGTGTTCTAGCCCTGTGCCTCAGAGTGAGTGGGTGGAGTTTGTGTGTTGTAGCCCTATTCTACAGAGTGAGTGGAGTTTGTGTGTTCTAGCCATGTTCTACAGAGTGAGTGAGTGGAGTTTGTGTCTTCTAGCCCTGTTCTACAGAGTGAGTGAGTGGAGTTTGTGTGTACTAGCCCTGTTCTACAGAGTGAGTGGAGTTTGTGTGTTCTAGCCCTGTTCTACAGAGTGAGTGGAGTTTGTGTGTTCTACCCCGGTTCTACAGAGAGAGTCAGCGGAGTTTGTGTGTTCTACTCCTGTTCTACAGAGTGAGTGGAGTTTGTGTGTTCTACTCCTGTTCTACAGAGTTAGTGGAGTTTGTGTGTTCTAGCCCTGTTCTACAGAGAGAGTGAGTGGAGTTTGTGTGTTCTATCCCTGTTCTACAGAGTGAGTGAGTGGAGTTTGTGTGTACTAGCCCTGTTCTACAGAGTGAGTGGTGTTTGTGTGTTCTAGCCCTGTTCTACAGAGTGAGTGGAGTTTGTGTGTTCTACCCCGGTTCTACAGAGAGAGTCAGCGGAGTTTGTGTGTTCTACTCCTGTTCTACAGAGTGAGTGGAGTTTGTGTGTTCTACTCCTGTTCTACAGAGTTAGTGGAGTTTGTGTGTTCTAGCCCTGTTCTACAGAGAGAGTGAGTGGAGTTTGTGTGTTCTATCCCTGTTCTACAGAGTGAGTGAGTGGAGTTTGTGTGTTCTACCCCTGTTCTACAGAGTGAGTGGAGTTTGTGTGTTCTACTCCTGTTCTACAGAGTGAGTGGAGTTTGTGTGTTCTAGCCCTGTTCTACAGAGTGAGTGAGTGGAGTTTGTGTGTTCTAGCCCTGTTCTACAGAGTGAGTGGTGTTTGTGTGTTCTAGCCCTGTTCTACAGAGTGAGTGGAGTTTGTGTGTTCTACTCCTGTTCTGCAGAGTGAGTGAGTGGAGTTTGTGTGTTCTACTCCTGTTCTACAGAGTGAGTGAGTGGAGTTTGTGTGTTCTACTCCTGTTCTACAGAGTGAGTGGAGTTTGTGTGTTCTAGCCATGTTCTACAGAGTGGGTGGAGTTTGTGTGTTCTACCCCTGTTCTACAGAGAGAGTCAGCGGAGTTTGTGTGTTCTACTCCTGTTCTACAGAGTTAGTGGAGTTTGTGTGTTCTACCCCTGTTCTACAGAGTGAGTGAGTGGAGTTTGTGTGTTCTATCCCTGTTCTACAGAGAGAGTGAGTGGAGTTTGTGTGTTCTATCCCTGTTCTACAGAGAGAGTGAGTGGAGTTTGTGTGTTCTATCCCTGTTCTACAGAGAGAGTGAGTGGAGTTTGTGTGTTCTATCCCTGTTCTACAGGGTGAGTGAGTGGAGTTTGTGTGTTCTACTGCTGTTCTACAGAGTGAGTGAGTGGAGTTTGTGTGTTCTATCCCTGTTCTACAGAGTGAGTGAGTGGAGTTTGTGTGTTCTACTCCTGTTCTACAGAGTGAGTGAGTGGAGTTTGTGTGTTCTAGCCCTGTTCTACAGAGTGAGTGGAGTTTGTGTGATCTACTCCTGTTCTTCAGAGTGAGTGGAGTTTGTGTGTTCTAGCCCTGTTCTACAGAGTGAGTGAGTGGAGTTTGTGTTCCACTCCTGTTCTACAGAGTGAGTGGAGTTTGTGTGTTCTAGCCCTGTTCTACAGAGTGAGTGAGTGGAGTTTGTGTGTTCTAGCCCTGTTCTACAGAGTGAGTGGAGTTTGTGTGTTCTAGCCCTGTGCTACAGAGTGAGTGGGTGGAGTTTGTGTGTTCTAGCCCTGTTCTACAGAGTGAGTGAGTGGAGTTTGTGTGTTCTAGCCCTGTTCTACAGAGTGAGCGAGTGGAGTTTTTGTGTTCTAGCCCTGTTCTACAGAGTGAGTGAGTGGAGTTTGTGTGTTCTAGACCTGTTCTACAGAGTGAGTGGTGTTTGTGTGTTCTAGCCCTGTTCTACAGAGTGAGTGGAGTTTGTGTGTTCTACTCCTGTTCTACAGAGTGAGTGAGTGGAGTTTGTGTGTTCTAGCCCTGTTCTACAGAGTGAGTGAGTGGAGTTTGTGTGTACTAGCCTGTTCTACAGAGTGAGTGGTGTTTGTGTGTTCTAGCCCTGTTCTACAGAGTGAGTGGAGTTTGTGTGTTCTACCCCGGTTCTACAGAGAGAGTCAGCGGAGTTTGTGTGTTCTACTCCTGTTCTACAGAGTTAGTGGAGTTTGTGTGTTCTAGCCCTGTTCTACAGAGAGAGTGAGTGGAGTTTGTGTGTTCTATCCCTGTTCTACAGAGAGAGTGAGTGGAGTTTGTGTGTTCTATCCCTGTTCTACAGAGTGAGTGAGTGGAGTTTGTGTGTTCTAGCCCTGTTCTACAGAGTGAGTGGAGTTTGTGTGTTCTACCCCGGTTCTACAGAGAGAGTCAGCGGAGTTTGTGTGTTCTACTCCTGTTCTACAGAGTTAGTGGAGTTTGTGTGTTCTAGCCCTGTTCTACAGAGAGAGTGAGTGGAGTTTGTGTGTTCTATCCCTGTTCTACAGAGAGAGTGAGTGGAGTTTGTGTGTTCTATCACTGTTCTACAGAGTGAGTGAGTGGAGTTTGTGTGTTCTAGCCCTGTTCTACAGAGTGAGTGGAGTTTGTGTGTTCTACTCCTGTTCTACAGAGTGAGTGGAGTTTGTGTGTTCTACCACTGTTCTACAGAGGGAGTCAGCGGAGTTTGTGTGTTCTACTCCTGTTCTACAGAGTGAGTGGAGTTTGTGTGTTCTACTCCTGTTCTGCAGAGTGAGTGGAGTTTGTGTGTTCTACTCCTGTTCTACAGAGAGAGTGAGTGGAGTTTGTGTGTTCTACTCCTGTTCTGCAGAGTGAGTGGAGTTTGTGTGTTCTAGCCCTGTGCCTCAGAGTGAGTGGGTGGAGTTTGTGTGTTCTAGCCCTGTTCTACAGAGTGAGTGAGTGGAGTTTGTGTGTTCTAGCCCTGTTTTACAGAGTGAGTGAGTGGAGTTTGTGTGTTCTACCCCTGTTCTACAGAGTGAGTGAGTGGAGTTTGTGTGTTCTAGCCCTGTTCTACAGAGTGAGTGAGTGGAGTTTGTGTCTTCTAGCCCTGTTCTACAGAGTGAGTGAGTGGAGTTTGTGTGTACTAGCCTGTTCTACAGAGTGAGTGGTGTTTGTGTGTTCTAGCCCTGTTCTACAGAGTGAGTGGAGTTTGTGTGTTCTACCCCGGTTCTACAGAGAGAGTCAGCGGAGTTTGTGTGTTCTACTCCTGTTCTACAGAGTTAGTGGAGTTTGTGTGTTCTAGCCCTGTTCTACAGAGAGAGTGAGTGGAGTTTGTGTGTTCTATCCCTGTTCTACAGAGAGAGTGAGTGGAGTTTGTGTGTTCTATCCCTGTTCTACAGAGTGAGTGAGTGGAGTTTGTGTGTTCTAGCCCTGTTCTACAGAGTGAGTGGAGTTTGTGTGTTCTACCCCGGTTCTACAGAGAGAGTCAGCGGAGTTTGTGTGTTCTACTCCTGTTCTACAGAGTTAGTGGAGTTTGTGTGTTCTAGCCCTGTTCTACAGAGAGAGTGAGTGGAGTTTGTGTGTTCTATCCCTGTTCTACAGAGAGAGTGAGTGGAGTTTGTGTGTTCTATCCCTGTTCTACAGAGTGAGTGAGTGGAGTTTGTGTGTTCTAGCCCTGTTCTACAGAGTGAGTGGAGTTTGTGTGTTCTACTCCTGTTCTACAGAGTGAGTGGAGTTTGTGTGTTCTACCACTGTTCTACAGAGGGAGTCAGCGGAGTTTGTGTGTTCTACTCCTGTTCTACAGAGTTAGTGGAGTTTGTGTGTTCTACTCCTGTTCTACAGAGTGAGTGAGTGGAGTTTGTGTGTTCTACTCCTGTTCTGCAGAGTGAGTGGAGTTTGTGTGTTCTACTCCTGTTCTACAGAGAGAGTGAGTGGAGTTTGTGTGTTCTACTCCTGTTCTGCAGAGTGAGTGGAGTTTGTGTGTTCTAGCCCTGTGCCTCAGAGTGAGTGGGTGGAGTTTGTGTGTTCTAGCCCTGTTCTACAGAGTGAGTGAGTGGAGTTTGTGTGTTCTAGCCCTGTTTTACAGAGTGAGTGAGTGGAGTTTGTGTGTACTAGCCTGTTCTACAGAGTGAGTGGTGTTTGTGTGTTCTAGCCCTGTTCTACAGAGTGAGTGGAGTTTGTGTGTTCTACCCCGGTTCTACAGAGAGAGTCAGCGGAGTTTGTGTGTTCTACTCCTGTTCTACAGAGTTAGTGGAGTTTGTGTGTTCTAGCCCTGTTCTACAGAGAGAGTGAGTGGAGTTTGTGTGTTCTATCCCTGTTCTACAGAGAGAGTGAGTGGAGTTTGTGTGTTCTATCCCTGTTCTACAGAGTGAGTGAGTGGAGTTTGTGTGTTCTAGCCCTGTTCTACAGAGTGAGTGGAGTTTGTGTGTTCTACCCCGGTTCTACAGAGAGAGTCAGCGGAGTTTGTGTGTTCTACTCCTGTTCTACAGAGTTAGTGGAGTTTGTGTGTTCTAGCCCTGTTCTACAGAGAGAGTGAGTGGAGTTTGTGTGTTCTATCCCTGTTCTACAGAGAGAGTGAGTGGAGTTTGTGTGTTCTATCCCTGTTCTACAGAGTGAGGGAGTGGAGTTTGTGTGTTCTAGCCCTGTTCTACAGAGTGAGTGGAGTTTGTGTGTTCTACTCCTGTTCTACAGAGTGAGTGGAGTTTGTGTGTTCTACCACTGTTCTACAGAGGGAGTCAGCGGAGTTTGTGTGTTCTACTCCTGTTCTACAGAGTTAGTGGAGTTTGTGTGTTCTACTCCTGTTCTACAGAGTGAGTGAGTGGAGTTTGTGTGTTCTACTCCTGTTCTGCAGAGTGAGTGGAGTTTGTGTGTTCTACTCCTGTTCTACAGAGAGAGTGAGTGGAGTTTGTGTGTTCTACTCCTGTTCTGCAGAGTGAGTGGAGTTTGTGTGTTCTACTCCTGTTCTACAGAGTGAGTGAGTGGAGTTTGTGTGTTCTAGCCCTGTTCTACAGAGTGAGTGAGTGGAGTTTGTGTGTTCTAGCCCTGTTCTACAGAGTGAGTAGAGTTTGTGTGTTCTAGCCCTGTTCTACAGAGTGAGTGAGTGGAGTTTGTGTGTTCTAGCCCTGTTCTACAGAGTGAGTGGAGTTTGTGTGTTCTAGCCCTGTTCTACAGAGTGAGTGAGTGGAGTTTGTGTGATCTACCCCTGTTCTACAAAGTGAGTGGGTGGAGTTTGTGTGTTCTACTCCTGTTCTACAGAGTGAGTGAGCGGAGTTTGTGTGTTCTACCCCTGTTCTACAGAGTGTCTGAGTGGAGTTTGTGTGTTCTACTCCTGTTCTACAGAGTGAGTGGAGTTTGTGTGTTCTAGCCCTGTTCTACAGAGTGAGTGGAGTTTGTGTGTTCTAGCCCTGTTCTACAGAGTGAGTGGAGTTTGTGTGTTGTAGCCCTGTTCTACAGAGTGAGTGGAGTTTGTGTGTTCTAGCCCTGTGCTACAGAGTGAGTGGGTGGAGTTTCTTTGTTCTAGCCCTGTTCTACAGAGTGAGTGGAGTTTGTGTGTTTTAGCCCTGTTCTACAGAGTGAGTGAGTGGAGTTTGTGTGTTCTAGCCCTGTTCTACAGAGTGAGTGAGTGGAGTTTGTGTTTACTAGCCCTGTTCTACAGAGTGAGCGAGTGGAGTTTGTGTGTTCTAGCCCTGTTCTACAGAGTGAGTGAGTGGAGTTTGTGTGTTCTAGCCCTGTTCTACAGAGTGAGTGGTGTTTGTGTGTTCTAACCCTGTTCTACAGAGTGAGTGGAGTTTGTGTGTTCTAGCCCTGTTCTACAGTGTGAGTGGAGTTTGTGTGTTCTACTCCTGTTCTACCGTGTGAGTGGAGTTTGTGTGTTCTAGTCCTGTTCTAAAGAGTGAGTGAGCGGAGTTTGTGTATTCTACTCCTGTTCTACAGAGTGAGTGAGTGGAGTTTGTGTGTTCTAGCCCTGTTCTACAGAGTGAGTGGAGTTTGTGTGTTCTACTCCTGTTCTACCGTGTGAGTGGAGGTTGTGTGTTCTAGTCCTGTTCTAAAGAGTGAGTGAGCGGAGTTTGTGTATTCTACTCCTGTTCTACAGAGAGAGTGAGTGGAGTTTGTGTGTTCTACTCCTGTTCTACAGAGTGAGTGGAGTTTGTGTGTTCTAGCCCTGTTCTACAGAGTGAGTGGAGTTTGTGTGTTCTAGCCCTGTGCTACAGAGTGAGTGGGTGGAGTTTCTTTGTTCTAGCCCTGTTCTACAGAGTGAGTGGAGTTTGTGTGTTTTAGCCCTGTTCTACAGAGTGAGTGAGTGGAGTTTGTGTGTTCTAGCCCTGTTCTACAGAGTGAGTGAGTGGAGTTTGTGTTTACTAGCCCTGTTCTACAGAGTGAGCGAGTGGAGTTTGTGTGTTCTAGCCCTGTTGTACAGAGTGAGTGAGTGGAGTTTGTGTGTTCTAGCCCTGTTCTACAGAGTGAGTGGAGTTTGTGTGGTCTACTCCTGTTCTACAGTGTCAGTGGAGTTTGTGTGTTCTAGCCCTGTTCTACAGAGTGAGTGAGTGGAGTTTGTGTGTTCTACTCCTGTTCTACAGAGTGAGTGAGTGGAGTTTGTGTGTTCTAGCCCTGTTCTACAGAGTGAGTGGAGTTTGTGTTTACTAGCCCTGTTCTACACAGTGAGTGAGTGGAGTTTGTGTGTTCTAGTCCTGTTCTAAAGAGTGAGTGAGCGGAGTTTGTGTGGTCTACTCCTGTTCTACAGTGTCAGTGGAGTCTGTGTGTTCTAGTCCTGTTCTAAAGAGTGATTGAGCGGAGTTTGTGTGGTCTACTCCTGTTCTACAGTGTGAGTGGAGTTTGTGTGGTCTAGCCCTGTTCTACAGAGTGAGTGAGTGGAGTTTGTGTGTTCTATCCTTGTCTACAGAGTGAATGGAGTTTGTGTGTTCTACCCCTGTTCTACAGAGTGAGTGAGTAGAGTTTGTGTGTTTTAGCCATGTTCTACAGAGTGAGTGAGTGGAGTTTGTGTGTTCTACTCCTGTTCTACAGAGTGAGTGAGTGGAGTTTGTGTGTTTTAGCCCTGTTCTACAGAGTGAGTGAGTGGAGTTTGTGTGTTCTAGCCCTGTTCTACAGAGTGAGTGAGTGGAGTTTGTGTGTTCTATTCCTGTTCTACAGAGAGAGTGAGTGGAGTTTGTGTGTTCTATCCCTGTTCTACAGAGTGAGTGGAGTTTGTGTGTTCTAGCCCTGTTCCACAGAGTGAGTGGAGTTTGTGTGTTCTAGCCCTGTTCTACAGAGTGAGTAGAGTTTGTGTGTTCTAGCCCTGTTCTACAGAGTGAGTGAGTGGAGTTTGTGTGTTATAGCCCTGTTCTACAGAGTGAGTGGAGTTTGTGTGATCTACTCCTGTTCTACCGAGTGAGTGGAGTTTGTGTGTTCTAGCCCTGTTCCACAGAGTGAGTGGAGTTTGTGTGTTCTAGCCCTGTTCTACAGAGTGTCTGAGTGGAGTTTGTGTGTTCTACTCCTGTTCTACCGAGTGAGTGGAGTTTGTGTGTTCTAGCCCTGTTCTACAGAGTGAGTGGAGTTTGTGTGTTGTAGCCCTGTTCTACAGAGTGAGTGGAGTTTGTGTGTTCTAGCCCTGTGCTACAGAGTGAGTGGGTGGAGTTTCTTTGTTCTAGCCCTGTTCTACAGAGTGAGTGGAGTTTGTGTGTTTTAGCCCTGTTCTACAGAGTGAGTGAGTGGAGTTTGTGTGTTCTAGCCCTGTTCTACAGAGTGAGCGAGTGGAGTTTGTGTGTTCTAGCCCTGTTCTACAGAGTGAGTGAGTGGAGTTTGTGTGTTCTAGCCCTGTTCTACAGAGTGAGTGGTGTTTGTGTGTTCTAACCCTGTTCTACAGAGTGAGTGGAGTTTGTGTGTTCTACTCCTTTTCTACAGATTGAGTGGAGTTTGTGTGTTCAAGCCCTGTTCTAAAGAGTGAGTGAGTGGAGTTTGTGTGTTCTAGCCCTGTTCTACAGAGTGAGTGAGTGGAGTTTGTGTGTTCTACTCCTGTTCTACAGAGTGAGTGGAGTTTGTGTGTTCTAGCCCTGTTCTACAGAGTGAGTGAGTGGAGTTTGTGTGTTCTAGCCCTGTTCTACAGAGTGAGTGGAGTTTGTGTGTTCTAGCCCTGTTCTACAGAGTGAGTGGAGTTTGTGTGTTCTAGCCCTGTGCTACAGAGTGAGTGGGTGGAGTTTCTTTGTTCTAGCCCTGTTCTACAGAGTGAGTGGAGTTTGTGTGTTTTAGCCCTGTTCTACAGAGTGAGTGAGTGGAGTTTGTGTGTTCTAGCCCTGTTCTACAGAGTGAGTGAGTGGAGTTTGTGTTTACTAGCCCTGTTCTACAGAGTGAGCGAGTGGAGTTTGTGTGTTCTACTCCTGTTCTACAGAGTTAGTGGAGTTTGTGTGTTCTAGCCCTGTTCTACAGAGTGAGTGGAGTTTGTGTGTTCTACTCCTGTTCTACAGAGTGAGTGGAGTTTGTGTGTTCTACCACTGTTCTACAGAGGGAGTCAGCGGAGTTTGTGTGTTCTACTCCTGTTCTACAGAGTTAGTGGAGTTTGTGTGTTCTACTCCTGTTCTACAGAGTGAGTGAGTGGAGTTTGTGTGTTCTACTCCTGTTCTGCAGAGTGAGTGGAGTTTGTGTGTTCTACTCCTGTTCTACAGAGAGAGTGAGTGGAGTTTGTGTGTTCTACTCCTGTTCTGCAGAGTGAGTGGAGTTTGTGTGTTCTAGCCCTGTGCCTCAGAGTGAGTGGGTGGAGTTTGTGTGTTCTAGCCCTGTTCTACAGAGTGAGTGAGTGGAGTTTGTGTGTTCTAGCCCTGTTTTACAGAGTGAGTGAGTGGAGTTTGTGTGTACTAGCCTGTTCTACAGAGTGAGTGGTGTTTGTGTGTTCTAGCCCTGTTCTACAGAGTGAGTGGAGTTTGTGTGTTCTACCCCGGTTCTACAGAGAGAGTCAGCGGAGTTTGTGTGTTCTACTCCTGTTCTACAGAGTTAGTGGAGTTTGTGTGTTCTAGCCCTGTTCTACAGAGAGAGTGAGTGGAGTTTGTGTGTTCTATCCCTGTTCTACAGAGAGAGTGAGTGGAGTTTGTGTGTTCTATCCCTGTTCTACAGAGTGAGTGAGTGGAGTTTGTGTGTTCTAGCCCTGTTCTACAGAGTGAGTGGAGTTTGTGTGTTCTACCCCGGTTCTACAGAGAGAGTCAGCGGAGTTTGTGTGTTCTACTCCTGTTCTACAGAGTTAGTGGAGTTTGTGTGTTCTAGCCCTGTTCTACAGAGAGAGTGAGTGGAGTTTGTGTGTTCTATCCCTGTTCTACAGAGAGAGTGAGTGGAGTTTGTGTGTTCTATCCCTGTTCTACAGAGTGAGGGAGTGGAGTTTGTGTGTTCTAGCCCTGTTCTACAGAGTGAGTGGAGTTTGTGTGTTCTACTCCTGTTCTACAGAGTGAGTGGAGTTTGTGTGTTCTACCACTGTTCTACAGAGGGAGTCAGCGGAGTTTGTGTGTTCTACTCCTGTTCTACAGAGTTAGTGGAGTTTGTGTGTTCTACTCCTGTTCTACAGAGTGAGTGAGTGGAGTTTGTGTGTTCTACTCCTGTTCTGCAGAGTGAGTGGAGTTTGTGTGTTCTACTCCTGTTCTACAGAGAGAGTGAGTGGAGTTTGTGTGTTCTACTCCTGTTCTGCAGAGTGAGTGGAGTTTGTGTGTTCTACTCCTGTTCTACAGAGTGAGTGAGTGGAGTTTGTGTGTTCTAGCCCTGTTCTACAGAGTGAGTGAGTGGAGTTTGTGTGTTCTAGCCCTGTTCTACAGAGTGAGTAGAGTTTGTGTGTTCTAGCCCTGTTCTACAGAGTGAGTGAGTGGAGTTTGTGTGTTCTAGCCCTGTTCTACAGAGTGAGTGGAGTTTGTGTGTTCTAGCCCTGTTCTACAGAGTGAGTGAGTGGAGTTTGTGTGATCTACCCCTGTTCTACAAAGTGAGTGGGTGGAGTTTGTGTGTTCTACTCCTGTTCTACAGAGTGAGTGAGCGGAGTTTGTGTGTTCTACCCCTGTTCTACAGAGTGTCTGAGTGGAGTTTGTGTGTTCTACTCCTGTTCTACCGAGTGAGTGGAGTTTGTGTGTTCTACCCCTGTTCTACAGAGTGAGTGGAGTTTGTGTGTTCTAGCCCTGTTCTACAGAGTGAGTGGAGTTTGTGTGTTGTAGCCCTGTTCTACAGAGTGAGTGGAGTTTGTGTGTTCTAGCCCTGTGCTACAGAGTGAGTGGGTGGAGTTTCTTTGTTCTAGCCCTGTTCTACAGAGTGAGTGGAGTTTGTGTGTTTTAGCCCTGTTCTACAGAGTGAGTGAGTGGAGTTTGTGTGTTCTAGCCCTGTTCTACAGAGTGAGTGAGTGGAGTTTGTGTTTACTAGCCCTGTTCTACAGAGTGAGCGAGTGGAGTTTGTGTGTTCTAGCCCTGTTCTACAGAGTGAGTGAGTGGAGTTTGTGTGTTCTAGCCCTGTTCTACAGAGTGAGTGGTGTTTGTGTGTTCTAACCCTGTTCTACAGAGTGAGTGGAGTTTGTGTGTTCTAGCCCTGTTCTACAGTGTGAGTGGAGTTTGTGTGTTCTACTCCTGTTCTACCGTGTGAGTGGAGTTTGTGTGTTCTAGTCCTGTTCTAAAGAGTGAGTGAGCGGAGTTTGTGTATTCTACTCCTGTTCTACAGAGTGAGTGAGTGGAGTTTGTGTGTTCTAGCCCTGTTCTACAGAGTGAGTGGAGTTTGTGTGTTCTACTCCTGTTCTACCGTGTGAGTGGAGTTTGTGTGTTCTAGTCCTGTTCTAAAGAGTGAGTGAGCGGAGTTTGTGTATTCTACTCCTGTTCTACAGAGAGAGTGAGTGGAGTTTGTGTGTTCTACTCCTGTTCTACAGAGTGAGTGGAGTTTGTGTGTTCTAGCCCTGTTCTACAGAGTGAGTGGAGTTTGTGTGTTCTAGCCCTGTGCTACAGAGTGAGTGGGTGGAGTTTCTTTGTTCTAGCCCTGTTCTACAGAGTGAGTGGAGTTTGTGTGTTTTAGCCCTGTTCTACAGAGTGAGTGAGTGGAGTTTGTGTGTTCTAGCCCTGTTCTACAGAGTGAGTGAGTGGAGTTTGTGTTTACTAGCCCTGTTCTACAGAGTGAGCGAGTGGAGTTTGTGTGTTCTAGCCCTGTTCTACAGAGTGAGTG
The DNA here is from genome assembly GCF_048934315.1 of Petromyzon marinus. Taxonomy (NCBI): domain Eukaryota; kingdom Metazoa; phylum Chordata; class Hyperoartia; order Petromyzontiformes; family Petromyzontidae; genus Petromyzon; species Petromyzon marinus. Next base: position 6,487,402 of record NC_133740.1, on the reverse strand, counting down.
AGTGGAGTTTGTGTGTTCTAGCCCTGTTCTACAGAGTGAGTGGTGTTTGTGTGTTCTAACCCTGTTCTACAGAGTGAGTGGAGTTTGTGTGTTCTAGCCCTGTTCTACAGTGTGAGTGGAGTTTGTGTGTTCTACTCCTGTTCTACCGTGTGAGTGGAGTTTGTGTGTTCTAGTCCTGTTCTAAAGAGTGAGTGAGCGGAGTTTGTGTATTCTACTCCTGTTCTACAGAGTGAGTGAGTGGAGTTTGTGTGTTCTAGCCCTGTTCTACAGAGTGAGTGGAGTTTGTGTGTTCTACTCCTGTTCTACCGTGTGAGTGGAGTTTGTGTGTTCTAGTCCTGTTCTAAAGAGTGAGTGAGCGGAGTTTGTGTATTCTACTCCTGTTCTACAGAGAGAGTGAGTGGAGTTTGTGTGTTCTACTCCTGTTCTACAGAGTGAGTGGAGTTTGTGTGTTCTAGCCCTGTTCTACAGAGTGAGTGGAGTTTGTGTGTTCTAGCCCTGTGCTACAGAGTGAGTGGGTGGAGTTTCTTTGTTCTAGCCCTGTTCTACAGAGTGAGTGGAGTTTGTGTGTTTTAGCCCTGTTCTACAGAGTGAGTGAGTGGAGTTTGTGTGTTCTAGCCCTGTTCTACAGAGTGAGTGAGTGGAGTTTGTGTTTACTAGCCCTGTTCTACAGAGTGAGCGAGTGGAGTTTGTGTGTTCTAGCCCTGTTGTACAGAGTGAGTGAGTGGAGTTTGTGTGTTCTAGCCCTGTTCTACAGAGTGAGTGGTGTTTGTGTGTTCTAGCCCTGTTCTACAGAGTGAGTGGAGTTTGTGTGGTCTACTCCTGTTCTACAGTGTCAGTGGAGTTTGTGTGTTCTAGCCCTGTTCTACAGAGTGAGTGAGTGGAGTTTGTGTGTTCTACTCCTGTTCTACAGAGTGAGTGAGTGGAGTTTGTGTGTTCTAGCCCTGTTCTACAGAGTGAGTGGAGTTTGTGTTTACTAGCCCTGTTCTACACAGTGAGTGAGTGGAGTTTGTGTGTTCTAGTCCTGTTCTAAAGAGTGAGTGAGCGGAGTTTGTGTGGTCTACTCCTGTTCTACAGTGTCAGTGGAGTTTGTGTGTTCTAGTCCTGTTCTAAAGAGTGATTGAGCGGAGTTTGTGTGGTCTACTCCTGTTCTACAGTGTGAGTGGAGTTTGTGTGGTCTAGCCCTGTTCTACAGAGTGAGTGAGTGGAGTTTGTGTGTTCTATCCTTGTCTACAGAGTGAATGGAGTTTGTGTGTTCTACCCCTGTTCTACAGAGTGAGTGAGTAGAGTTTGTGTGTTTTAGCCATGTTCTACAGAGTGAGTGAGTGGAGTTTGTGTGTTCTACTCCTGTTCTACAGAGTGAGTGAGTGGAGTTTGTGTGTTTTAGCCCTGTTCTACAGAGTGAGTGAGTGGAGTTTGTGTGTTCTAGCCCTGTTCTACAGAGTGAGTGAGTGGAGTTTGTGTGTTCTATTCCTGTTCTACAGAGAGAGTGAGTGGAGTTTGTGTGTTCTATCCCTGTTCTACAGAGTGAGTGGAGTTTGTGTGTTCTAGCCCTGTTCCACAGAGTGAGTGGAGTTTGTGTGTTCTAGCCCTGTTCTACAGAGTGAGTAGAGTTTGTGTGTTCTAGCCCTGTTCTACAGAGTGAGTGAGTGGAGTTTGTGTGTTATAGCCCTGTTCTACAGAGTGAGTGGAGTTTGTGTGATCTACTCCTGTTCTACCGAGTGAGTGGAGTTTGTGTGTTCTAGCCCTGTTCCACAGAGTGAGTGGAGTTTGTGTGTTCTAGCCCTGTTCTACAGAGTGTCTGAGTGGAGTTTGTGTGTTCTACTCCTGTTCTACCGAGTGAGTGGAGTTTGTGTGTTCTACACCTGTTCTACAGAGTGAGTGGAGTTTGTGTGTTCTAGCCCTGTTCTACAGAGTGAGTGGAGTTTGTGTGTTGTAGCCCTGTTCTACAGAGTGAGTGGAGTTTGTGTGTTCTAGCCCTGTGCTACAGAGTGAGTGGGTGGAGTTTCTTTGTTCTAGCCCTGTTCTACAGAGTGAGTGGAGTTTGTGTGTTTTAGCCCTGTTCTACAGAGTGAGTGAGTGGAGTTTGTGTGTTCTAGCCCTGTTCTACAGAGTGAGCGAGTGGAGTTTGTGTGTTCTAGCCCTGTTCTACAGAGTGAGTGAGTGGAGTTTGTGTGTTCTAGCCCTGTTCTACAGAGTGAGTGAGTGGTGTTTGTGTGTTCTAACCCTGTTCTACAGAGTGAGTGGAGTTTGTGTGTTCTACTCCTTTTCTACAGATTGAGTGGAGTTTGTGTGTTCAAGCCCTGTTCTAAAGAGTGAGTGAGTGGAGTTTGTGTGTTCTAGCCCTGTTCTACAGAGTGAGTGAGTGGAGTTTGTGTGTTCTACTCCTGTTCTACAGAGTGAGTGGAGTTTGTGTGTTCTAGCCCTGTTCTACAGAGTGAGTGAGTGGAGTTTGTGTGTTCTAGCCCTGTTCTACAGAGTGAGTGGAGTTTGTGTGTTCTAGCCCTGTTCTACAGAGTGAGTGGAGTTTGTGTGTTCTAGCCCTGTGCTACAGAGTGAGTGGGTGGAGTTTCTTTGTTCTAGCCCTGTTCTACAGAGTGAGTGGAGTTTGTGTGTTTTAGCCCTGTTCTACAGAGTGAGTGAGTGGAGTTTGTGTGTTCTAGCCCTGTTCTACAGAGTGAGTGAGTGGAGTTTGTGTTTACTAGCCCTGTTCTACAGAGTGAGCGAGTGGAGTTTGTGTGTTCTAGCCCTGTTCTACAGAGTGAGTGGAGTTTGTGTGTTCTACCCCGGTTCTACAGAGAGAGAGTCAGCGGAGTTTGTGTGTTCTACTCCTGTTCTACAGAGTTAGTGGAGTTTGTGTGTTCTAGCCCTGTTCTACAGAGTGAGTGGAGTTTGTGTGTTCTACTCCTGTTCTACAGAGTTAGTGGAGTTTGTGTGTTCTACTCCTGTTCTACAGAGTGAGTGAGTGGAGTTTGTGTGTTCTACTCCTGTTCTGCAGAGTGAGTGGAGTTTGTGTGTTCTACTCCTGTTCTACAGAGAGAGTGAGTGGAGTTTGTGTGTTCTACTCCTGTTCTGCAGAGTGAGTGGAGTTTGTGTGTTCTAGCCCTGTGCCTCAGAGTGAGTGGGTGGAGTTTGTGTGTTCTAGCCCTGTTCTACAGAGTGAGTGAGTGGAGTTTGTGTGTTCTAGCCCTGTTTTACAGAGTGAGTGAGTGGAGTTTGTGTGTACTAGCCTGTTCTACAGAGTGAGTGGTGTTTGTGTGTTCTAGCCCTGTTCTACAGAGTGAGTGGAGTTTGTGTGTTCTACCCCGGTTCTACAGAGAGAGTCAGCGGAGTTTGTGTGTTCTACTCCTGTTCTACAGAGTTAGTGGAGTTTGTGTGTTCTAGCCCTGTTCTACAGAGAGAGTGAGTGGAGTTTGTGTGTTCTATCCCTGTTCTACAGAGAGAGTGAGTGGAGTTTGTGTGTTCTATCCCTGTTCTACAGAGTGAGTGAGTGGAGTTTGTGTGTTCTAGCCCTGTTCTACAGAGTGAGTGGAGTTTGTGTGTTCTACCCCGGTTCTACAGAGAGAGTCAGCGGAGTTTGTGTGTTCTACTCCTGTTCTACAGAGTTAGTGGAGTTTGTGTGTTCTAGCCCTGTTCTACAGAGAGAGTGAGTGGAGTTTGTGTGTTCTATCCCTGTTCTACAGAGAGAGTGAGTGGAGTTTGTGTGTTCTATCCCTGTTCTACAGAGTGAGGGAGTGGAGTTTGTGTGTTCTAGCCCTGTTCTACAGAGTGAGTGGAGTTTGTGTGTTCTACTCCTGTTCTACAGAGTGAGTGGAGTTTGTGTGTTCTACCACTGTTCTACAGAGGGAGTCAGCGGAGTTTGTGTGTTCTACTCCTGTTCTACAGAGTTAGTGGAGTTTGTGTGTTCTACTCCTGTTCTACAGAGTGAGTGAGTGGAGTTTGTGTGTTCTACTCCTGTTCTGCAGAGTGAGTGGAGTTTGTGTGTTCTACTCCTGTTCTACAGAGAGAGTGAGTGGAGTTTGTGTGTTCTACTCCTGTTCTGCAGAGTGAGTGGAGTTTGTGTGTTCTACTCCTGTTCTACAGAGTGAGTGAGTGGAGTTTGTGTGTTCTAGCCCTGTTCTACAGAGTGAGTGAGTGGAGTTTGTGTGTTCTAGCCCTGTTCTACAGAGTGAGTAGAGTTTGTGTGTTCTAGCCCTGTTCTACAGAGTGAGTGAGTGGAGTTTGTGTGTTCTAGCCCTGTTCTACAGAGTGAGTGGAGTTTGTGTGTTCTAGCCCTGTTCTACAGAGTGAGTGAGTGGAGTTTGTGTGATCTACCCCTGTTCTACAAAGTGAGTGGGTGGAGTTTGTGTGTTCTACTCCTGTTCTACAGAGTGAGTGAGCGCAGTTTGTGTGTTCTACCCCTGTTCTACAGAGTGTCTGAGTGGAGTTTGTGTGTTCTACTCCTGTTCTACCGAGTGAGTGGAGTTTGTGTGTTCTACACCTGTTCTACAGAGTGAGTGGAGTTTGTGTGTTCTAGCCCTGTTCTACAGAGTGAGTGGAGTTTGTGTGTTGTAGCCCTGTTCTACAGAGTGAGTGGAGTTTGTGTGTTCTAGCCCTGTGCTACAGAGTGAGTGGGTGGAGTTTCTTTGTTCTAGCCCTGTTCTACAGAGTGAGTGGAGTTTGTGTGTTTTAGCCCTGTTCTACAGAGTGAGTGAGTGGAGTTTGTGTGTTCTAGCCCTGTTCTACAGAGTGAGTGAGTGGAGTTTGTGTTTACTAGCCCTGTTCTACAGAGTGAGCGAGTGGAGTTTGTGTGTTCTAGCCCTGTTCTACAGAGTGAGTGAGTGGAGTTTGTGTGTTCTAGCCCTGTTCTACAGAGTGAGTGGTGTTTGTGTGTTCTAACCCTGTTCTACAGAGTGAGTGGAGTTTGTGTGTTCTAGCCCTGTTCTACAGTGTGAGTGGAGTTTGTGTGTTCTACTCCTGTTCTACCGTGTGAGTGGAGTTTGTGTGTTCTAGTCCTGTTCTAAAGAGTGAGTGAGCGGAGTTTGTGTATTCTACTCCTGTTCTACAGAGTGAGTGAGTGGAGTTTGTGTGTTCTAGCCCTGTTCTACAGAGTGAGTGGAGTTTGTGTGTTCTACTCCTGTTCTACCGTGTGAGTGGAGTTTGTGTGTTCTAGTCCTGTTCTAAAGAGTGAGTGAGCGGAGTTTGTGTATTCTACTCCTGTTCTACAGAGAGAGTGAGTGGAGTTTGTGTGTTCTACTCCTGTTCTACAGAGTGAGTGGAGTTTGTGTGTTCTAGCCCTGTTCTACAGAGTGAGTGGAGTTTGTGTGTTCTAGCCCTGTGCTACAGAGTGAGTGGGTGGAGTTTCTTTGTTCTAGCCCTGTTCTACAGAGTGAGTGGAGTTTGTGTGTTTTAGCCCTGTTCTACAGAGTGAGTGAGTGGAGTTTGTGTGTTCTAGCCCTGTTCTACAGAGTGAGTGAGTGGAGTTTGTGTTTACTAGCCCTGTTCTACAGAGTGAGCGAGTGGAGTTTGTGTGTTCTAGCCCTGTTGTACAGAGTGAGTGAGTGGAGTTTGTGTGTTCTAGCCCTGTTCTACAGAGTGAGTGGTGTTTGTGTGTTCTAGCCCTGTTCTACAAAGTGAGTGGAGTTTGTGTGGTCTACTCCTGTTCTACAGTGTCAGTGGAGTTTGTGTGTTCTAGCCCTGTTCTACAGAGTGAGTGAGTGGAGTTTGTGTGTTCTACTCCTGTTCTACAGAGTGAGTGAGTGGAGTTTGTGTGTTCTAGCCCTGTTCTACAGAGTGAGTGGAGTTTGTGTTTACTAGCCCTGTTCTACACAGTGAGTGAGTGGAGTTTGTGTGTTCTAGTCCTGTTCTAAAGAGTGAGTGAGCGGAGTTTGTGTGGTCTACTCCTGTTCTACAGTGTCAGTGGAGTTTGTGTGTTCTAGTCCTGTTCTAAAGAGTGATTGAGCGGAGTTTGTGTGGTCTACTCCTGTTCTACAGTGTGAGTGGAGTTTGTGTGGTCTAGCCCTGTTCTACAGAGTGAGTGAGTGGAGTTTGTGTGTTCTATCCTTGTCTACAGAGTGAATGGAGTTTGTGTGTTCTACCCCTGTTCTACAGAGTGAGTGAGTAGAGTTTGTGTGTTTTAGCCATGTTCTACAGAGTGAGTGAGTGGAGTTTGTGTGTTCTACTCCTGTTCTACAGAGTGAGTGAGTGGAGTTTGTGTGTTTTAGCCCTGTTCTACAGAGTGAGTGAGTGGAGTTTGTGTGTTCTAGCCCTGTTCTACAGAGTGAGTGAGTGGAGTTTGTGTGTTCTATTCCTGTTCTACAGAGAGAGTGAGTGGAGTTTGTGTGTTCTATCCCTGTTCTACAGAGTGAGTGGAGTTTGTGTGTTCTAGCCCTGTTCCACAGAGTGAGTGGAGTTTGTGTGTTCTAGCCCTGTTCTACAGAGTGAGTAGAGTTTGTGTGTTCTAGCCCTGTTCTACAGAGTGAGTGAGTGGAGTTTGTGTGTTATAGCCCTGTTCTACAGAGTGAGTGGAGTTTGTGTGATCTACTCCTGTTCTACCGAGTGAGTGGAGTTTGTGTGTTCTAGCCCTGTTCCACAGAGTGAGTGGAGTTTGTGTGTTCTAGCCCTGTTCTACAGAGTGAGTGGAGTTTGTGTGTTCTAGCCTTGTGCTACAGAGTGAGTGGGTGGAGTTTCTTTGTTCTAGCCCTGTTCTACAGAGTGAGTGGAGTTTGTGTGTTTTAGCCCTGTTCTACAGAGTGAGTGAGTGGAGTTTGTGTGTTCTAGCCCTGTTCTACAGAGTGAGCGAGTGGAGTTTGTGTGTTCTAGCCCTGTTCTACAGAGTGAGTGAGTGGAGTTTGTGTGTTCTAGCCCTGTTCTACAGAGTGAGTGGTGTTTGTGTGTTCTAACCCTGTTCTACAGAGTGAGTGGAGTTTGTGTGTTCTACTCCTTTTCTACAGATTGAGTGGAGTTTGTGTGTTCAAGCCCTGTTCTAAAGAGTGAGTGAGTGGAGTTTGTGTGTTCTAGCCCTGTTCTACAGAGTGAGTGAGTGGAGTTTGTGTGTTCTACTCCTGTTCTACAGAGTGAGTGGAGTTTGTGTGTTCTAGCCCTGTTCTACAGAGTGAGTGAGTGGAGTTTGTGTGTTCTAGCCCTGTTCTACAGAGTGAGTGGAGTTTGTGTGTTCTAGCCCTGTTCTACAGAGTGAGTGGAGTTTGTGTGTTCTAGCCCTGTGCTACAGAGTGAGTGGGTGGAGTTTCTTTGTTCTAGCCCTGTTCTACAGAGTGAGTGGAGTTTGTGTGTTTTAGCCCTGTTCTACAGAGTGAGTGAGTGGAGTTTGTGTGTTCTAGCCCTGTTCTACAGAGTGAGTGAGTGGAGTTTGTGTTTACTAGCCCTGTTCTACAGAGTGAGCGAGTGGAGTTTGTGTGTTCTAGCCCTGTTCTACAGAGTGAGTGGAGTTTGTGTGTTCTACCCCGGTTCTACAGAGAGAGAGTCAGCGGAGTTTGTGTGTTCTACTCCTGTTCTACAGAGTTAGTGGAGTTTGTGTGTTCTAGCCCTGTTCTACAGAGAGAGTGAGTGGAGTTTGTGTGTTCTATCCCTGTTCTACAGAGAGAGTGAGTGGAGTTTGTGTGTTCTATCCCTGTTCTACAGAGTGAGTGAGTGGAGTTTGTGTGTTCTAGCCCTGTTCTACAGAGTGAGTGGAGTTTGTGTGTTCTACCCCGGTTCTACAGAGAGAGTCAGCGGAGTTTGTGTGTTCTACTCCTGTTCTACAGAGTTAGTGGAGTTTGTGTGTTCTAGCCCTGTTCTACAGAGAGAGTGAGTGGAGTTTGTGTGTTCTATCACTGTTCTACAGAGTGAGTGAGTGGAGTTTGTGTGTTCTAGCCCTGTTCTACAGAGTGAGTGGAGTTTGTGTGTTCTACTTCTGTTCTACAGAGTGAGTGGAGTTTGTGTGTTCTACCACTGTTCTACAGAGGGAGTCAGCGGAGTTTGTGTGTTCTACTCCTGTTCTACAGAGTTAGTAGAGTTTGTGTGTTCTACTCCTGTTCTACAGAGTGAGTGAGTGGAGTTTGTGTGTTCTACTCCTGTTCTGCAGAGTGAGTGGAGTTTGTGTGTTCTACTCCTGTTCTACAGAGAGAGTGAGTGGAGTTTGTGTGTTCTACTCCTGTTCTGCAGAGTGAGTGGAGTTTGTGTGTTCTAGCCCTGTGCCTCAGAGTGAGTGGGTGGAGTTTGTGTGTTCTAGCCCTGTTTTACAGAGTGAGTGAGTGGAGTTTGTGTGTTCTACCCCTGTTCTACAGAGTGAGTGAGTGGAGTTTGTGTGTTCTAGCCCTGTTTTACAGAGTGAGTGAGTGGAGTTTGTGTGTTCTACCCCTGTTCTACAGAGTGAGTGAGTGGAGTTTGTGTGTTCTAGCCCTGTTCTACAGAGTGAGTGAGTGGAGTTTGTGTCTTCTAGCCCTGTTCTACAGAGTGAGTGAGTGGAGTTTGTGTGTACTAGCCTGTTCTACAGAGTGAGTGGTGTTTGTGTGTTCTAGCCCTGTTCTACAGAGTGAGTGGAGTTTGTGTGTTCTACCCCGGTTCTACAGAGAGAGTCAGCGGAGTTTGTGTGTTCTACTCCTGTTCTACAGAGTTAGTGGAGTTTGTGTGTTCTAGCCCTGTTCTACAGAGAGAGTGAGTGGAGTTTGTGTGTTCTATCCCTGTTCTACAGAGAGAGTGAGTGGAGTTTGTGTGTTCTATCCCTGTTCTACAGAGTGAGTGAGTGGAGTTTGTGTGTTCTAGCCCTGTTCTACAGAGTGAGTGGAGTTTGTATGTTCTACCCCGGTTCTACAGAGAGAGTCAGCGGAGTTTGTGTGTTCTACTCCTGTTCTACAGAGTTAGTGGAGTTTGTGTGTTCTAGCCCTGTTCTACAGAGAGAGTGAGTGGAGTTTGTGTGTTCTATCCCTGTTCTACAGAGAGAGTGAGTGGAGTTTGTGTGTTCTATCCCTGTTCTACAGAGTGAGTGAGTGGAGTTTGTGTGTTCTAGCCCTGTTCTACAGAGTGAGTGGAGTTTGTGTGTTCTACTCCTGTTCTACAGAATGAGTGGAGTTTGTGTGTTCTACCACTGTTCTACAGAGGGAGTCAGCGGAGTTTGTGTGTTCTACTCCTGTTCTACAGAGTTAGTGGAGTTTGTGTGTTCTACTCCTGTTCTACAGAGTGAGTGAGTGGAGTTTGTGTGTTCTACTCCTGTTCTGCAGAGTGAGTGGAGTTTGTGTGTTCTACTCCTGTTCTACAGAGAGAGTGAGTGGAGTTTGTGTGTTCTACTCCTGTTCTGCAGAGTGAGTGGAGTTTGTGTGTTCTACTCCTGTTCTACAGAGTGAGTGAGTGGAGTTTGTGTGTTCTAGCCCTGTTCTACAGAGTGAGTGAGTGGAGTTTGTGTGTTCTAGCCCTGTTCTACAGAGTGAGTAGAGTTTGTGTGTTCTAGCCCTGTTCTACAGAGTGAGTGAGTGGAGTTTGTGTGTTCTAGCCCTGTTCTACAGAGTGAGTGGAGTTTGTGTGTTCTAGCCCTGTTCTACAGAGTGAGTGAGTGGAGTTTGTGTGATCTACCCCTGTTCTACAAAGTGAGTGGGTGGAGTTTGTGTGTTCTACTCCTGTTCTACAGAGTGAGTGAGTGGAGTTTGTGTGTTCTAGCCCTGTTCTACAGAGTGAGTGAGTGGAGTTTGTGTGTTGTAGCCCTGTTCTACAGAGTGAGTGGAGTTTGTGTGTTCTACCCCTGTTCTACAGAGTGTCTGAGTGGAGTTTGTGTGTTCTACTCCTGTTCTACCGAGTGAGTGGAGTTTGTGTGTTCTACCCCTGTTCTACAGAGTGAGTGGAGTTTGTGTGTTCTAGCCCTGTTCTACAGAGTGAGTGGAGTTTGTGTGTTGTAGCCCTGTTCTACAGAGTGAGTGGAGTTTGTGTGTTCTAGCCCTGTGCTACAGAGTGAGTGGGTGGAGTTTCTTTGTTCTAGCCCTGTTCTACAAAGTGAGTGGAGTTTGTGTGTTTTAGCCCTGTTCTACAGAGTGAGTGAGTGGAGTTTGTGTGTTCTAGCCCTGTTCTACAGAGTGAGTGGAGTTTGTGTGTTCTACTCCTGTTCTACAGATTGAGTGGAGTTTGTGTGTTCTAGTCCTGTTCTAAAGAGTGAGTGAGCGGAGTTTGTGTGGTCTACTCCTGTTCTACAGTGTCAGTGGAGTTTGTGTGTTCTAGCCCTGTTCTACAGAGTGAGTGAGTGGAGTTTGTGTGTTCTACTCCTGTTCTACAGAGTGAGTGGAGTTTGTGTGTTCTAGCCCTGTTCTACAGAGTGAGTGAGTGGAGTTTGTGTGTTCTAGCCGTGTTCTACAGAGTGAGTGAGTGGAGTTTGTGTGATCTACCCCTGTTCTACAAAGTGAGTGGGTGGAGTTTGTGTGATCTACCCCTGTTCTACAGAGTGAGTGAGCGGAGTTTGTGTGTTCTACTCCTGTTCTACCGAGTGAGTGGAGTTTGTGTGTTCTAGCCCTGTTCTACAGAGTGAGTGGAGTTTGTGTGTTGTAGCCCCGTTCTACAGAGTGAGTGGAGTTTGTGTGTTCTAGCCCTGTGCTACAGAGTGAGTGGGTGGAGTTTCTTTGTTCTAGCCCTGTTCTACAGAGTGAGTGGAGTTTGTGTGTTTTAGCCCTGTTCTACAGAGTGAGTGAGTGGAGTTTGTGTGTTCTAGCCCTGTTCTACAGAGTGAGTGAGTGGAGTTTGTGTTTACTAGCCCTGTTCTACAGAGTGAGCGAGTGGAGTTTGTGTGTTCTAGCCCTGTTGTACAGAGTGAGTGAGTGGAGTTTGTGTGTTCTACTCCTGTTCTACAGAGTGAGTGGTGTTTGTGTGTTCTAGCCCTGTTCTACAGAGTGAGTGGAGTTTGTGTGTTCTACTCCTGTTCTACCGTGTGAGTGGAGTTTGTGTGTTCTAGTCCTGTTCTAAAGAGTGAGTGAGCGGAGTTTGTGTGGTCTACTCCTGTTCTACAGTGTCAGTGGAGTTTGTGTGTTCTAGCCCTGTTCTACAGAGTGAGTGAGTGGAGTTTGTGTGTTCTATCCTTGTCTACAGAGTGAGTGGAGTTTGTGTGTTCGACCCCTGTTCTACAGAGTGAGTGAGTAGAGTTTGTGTGTTTTAGCCATGTTCTACAGAGTGAGTGAGTGGAGTTTGTGTGTTCTACTCCTGTTCTACAGAGTGAGTGAGTGGAGTTTGTGTGTTTTAGCCCTGTTCTACAGAGTGAGTGAGTGGAGTTTGTGTGTTCTAGCCCTGTTCTACAGAGTGAGTGAGTGGAGTTTGTGTGTTCTATTCCTGTTCTACAGAGAGAGTGAGTGGAGTTTGTGTGTTCTATCCCTGTTCTACAGAGTGAGTGGAGTTTGTGTGTTCTAGCCCTTTTCCACAGAGTGAGTGGAGTTTGTGTGTTCTAGCCCTGTTCTACAGAGTGAGTGAGTGGAGTTTGTGTGATCTACCCCTGTTCTACAAAGTGAGTGGGTGGAGTTTGTGTGTTCTACTCCTGTACTACAGAGTGTCTGAGTGGAGTTTGTGTGATCTACCCCTGTTCTACAGCGTGAGTGAGCGGAGTTTGTGTGTTCTACCCCTGTACTACAGAGTGTCTGAGTGGAGTTTGTGTGTTCTACTCCTGTTCTACCGAGTGAGTGGAGTTTGTGTGTTCTACCCCTGTTCTACAGAGTGAGTGGAGTTTGTGTGTTGTAGCCCTGTTCTACAGAGTGAGTGGAGTTTGTGTGTTCTAGCCCTGTTCTACAGAGTGAGTGGAGTTTGTGTGTTGTAGCCCTGTTCTACAGAGTGAGTGGAGTTTGTGTGTTCTAGCCCTGTGCTACAGAGTGAGTGGGTGGAGTTTGTGTGTTCTAGCCCTGTTCTACAGAGTGAGTGGAATTTGTGTGTTTTAGCCCTGTTCTACAGAGTGAGTGAGTGGAGTTTGTGTGTTCTAGCCTTGTTCTACAGAGTGAGCGAGTGGAGTTTGTGTGTTCTAGCCCTGTTCTACAGAGTGAGTGAGTGGAGTTTGTGTGTTCTAGCCCTGTTCTACAGAGTGAGTGGTGTTTGTGTGTTCTAGCCCTGTTCTACAGTGTCAGTGGAGTTTGTGTGTTCTAGCCCTGTTCTACAGAGTGAGTGAGTGGAGTTTGTGTGTTCTACTCCTGTTCTACAGAGTGAGTGAGTGGAGTTTGTGTGTTCTAGCCCTGTTCTACAGAGTGAGTGGAGTTTGTGTGTTCTACTCCTGTTCTACCGTGTGAGTGGAGTTTGTGTGTTCTAGTCCTGTTCTAAAGAGTGAGTGAGCGGAGTTTGTGTGGTCTACTCCTGTTCTACAGTGTCAGTGGAGTTTGTGTGTTCTAGCCCTGTTCTACAGAGTGAGTGAGTGGAGTTTGTGTGTTCTAGCCCTGTTCTACAGAGTGAGTGAGTGGAGTTTGTGTGTTCTATCCTTGTCTACAGAGTGAGTGGAGTTTGTGTGTTCTACCCCTGTTCTACAGAGTGAGTGAGTAGAGTTTGTGTGTTTTAGCCATGTTCTACAGAGTGAGTGAGTGGAGTTTGTGTGTTCTACTCCTGTTCTACAGAGTGAGTGAGTGGAGTTTGTGTGTTCTACTCCTGTTCTACAGAGTTAGTGGAGTTTGTGTGTTCTAGCCCTGTTCTACAGAGAGAGTGAGTGGAGTTTGTGTGTTCTATCCCTGTTCTACAGAGAGGGTGAGTGGAGTTTGTGTGTTCTACCCCTGTTCTACAGAGAGAGTGAGTGGAGTTTGTGTGTTCTATCCCTGTTCTACAGAGTGAGTGAGTGGAGTTTGTGTGTTCTAGCCCTGTTCTACAGAGTGAGTGGAGTTTGTGTGTTCTACTCCTGTTCTACAGAGTGAGTGGAGTTTGTGTGTTCTAGTCCTGTTCTACAGAGTAAGTGAGTGGAGTTTGTGTGTTCTACTCCTGTTCTACAGAGTGAGTGGAGTTTGTGTGTTTTACCCCTGTTCCACAGAGTGCGTGAGTAGAGTTTGTGTGTTCTACTCCTGTTCTACAGAGTGAGTGGAGTTTGTGTGTTCTAGCCCTGTTCTACAGAGTGAGTGAGTGGAGTTTGTGTGTTCTACTCCTGTTCTACAGAGTGAGTGGAGTTTGTGTGTTCTAGCCCTGTTCTACAGAGTGAGTGAGTGGAGTTTGTGTGTTCTACTCCTGTTCTACAGAGTGAGTGGTGTTTGTGTGTTCTACTCCTGTTCTACAGAGTGAGTGGAGTTTGTGTGATCTACCCCTGTTCTACAGAGTGAGTGGGTGGAGTTTGTGTGTTCTACTCCTGTTCTACAGAGTGAGTGGTGTTTGTGTGTTCTACTCCTGTTCTACAGAGTGAGTGGAGTTTGTGTGTTCTACCCCTGTTCTACAGAGTGTCTGAGTGGAGTTTGTGTGTTCTACCCCTGTTCTACAGAGTGAGTGGAGTTTGTGTGTTCATCCCTGTTCTACAGAGTGAGTGGAGTTTGTGTGTTCTAGCCCTGTTCTACAGAGTGAGTGGAGTTTGTGTGTTCTAGCCCTGTTCTACAGAGTGAGTGGAGTTTGTGTGTTCTAGCCCTGTGCTACAGAGTGAGTGGGTGGAGTTTGTGTGTTCTAGCCCTGTTCTACAGAGTGAGTGGAGTTTGTGTGTTTTAGTCCTGTTCTACAGAGTGAGTGAGTGGAGTTTGTGTGTTCTAGCCCTGTTCTACAGAGTGAGTGAGTGGAGTTTGTGTTTACTAGCCCTGTTCTACAGAGTGAGCGAGTGGAGTTTGTGTGTTCTAGCCCTGTTCTACAGAGTGAGTGAGTGGAGTTTGTGTGTTCTTGCCCTGTTCTACAGAGTGAGTGGTGTTTGTGTGTTCTAGCCCTGTTCTACGGAGTGAGTGGAGTTTGTGTGTTCTACTCCTGTACTACAGAGTGAGTGAGTGGAGTTTGTATGTTCTAGCCCTGTTCTACAGAGTGAGTGAGTGGAGTTTGTGTGTTCTACTCCTGTTCTACAGAGTGATTGGAGTGTGTGTGTTCTACTCCTGTTCTACAGAGTGAGTGGGGTTTGTGTGTTCTAGCCCTGTTCTACAGAATGAGTGAGTGGAGTTTGTGTGTTCTAGCCCTGTTCTACAGAGTGAGTGGAGTTTGTGTGTTCTAGCCCTGTTCTACAGAGTGAGTGAGTGGTGTTTGTGTTCTACCCCTGTTCTACAGAGTGAGTGGAGTTTGTGTGTTCTAGCCCTGTTCTACAGAGTGAGTGAGTGGAGTTTGTGTGTTCTAGCCCTGTTCTACAGAGTGAGTGGAGTTTGTGTGTTCTAGCCCTGTGCTACAGAGTGAGTGGGTGGAGTTTGTGTGTTCTAGCCCTGTTCTACAGAGTGAGTGGAGTTTGTGTGTTCTAGCCCTGTTCTACAGAGTGAGTGAGTGGAGTTTGTGTGTTCTAGCCCTGTTCTACAGAGTGAGTGAGTGGAGTTTGTGTGTACTAGCCCTGTTCTACAGAGTGAGCGAGTGGAGTTTTTGTGTTCTAGCCCTGTTCTACAGAGTGAGTGAGTGGAGTTTGTGTGTTCTAGCCCTGTTCTACAGAGTGAGTGGTGTTTGTGTGTTCTAGCCCTGTTCTACAGAGTGAGTGGAGTTTGTGTGTTCTACTCCTGTTCTGCAGAGTGAGTGAGTGGAGTTTGTGTGTTCTACTCCTGTTCTACAGAGTGAGTGGAGTTTGTGTGTTTTACCCCTGTTCCACAGAGTGCGTGAGTAGAGTTTGTGTGTTCTACTGCTGTTCTACAGACTGAGTGGAGTTTGTGTGTTCAAGCCCTGTTCTAAAGAGTGAGTGAGCGGAGTTTGTGTGGTCTACTCCTGTTCTACCGTGTGAGTGGAGTTTGTGTGTTCTAGTCCTGTTCTAAAGAGTGAGTGAGCGGAGTTTGTGTGGTCTACTCCTGTTCTACAGTGTCAGTGGAGTTTGTGTGTTCTAGCCCTGTTCTACAGAGTGAGTGAGTGGAGTTTGTGTGTTCTAGCCCTGTTCTACAGAGTGAGTGAGTGGAGTTTGTGTGTTCTAGCCTTGTCTACAGAGTGAGTGGAGTTTGTGTGTTCTACCCCTGTTCTACAGAGTGAGTGAGTAGAGTTTGTGTGTTTTAGCCATGTTCTACAGAGTGAGTGAGTGGAGTTTGTGTGTTCTACTCCTGTTCTACAGAGTGAGTGAGTGGAGTTTGTGTGTTTTAGCCCTGTTCTACAGAGTGAGTGAGTGGAGTTTGTGTGTTCTAGCCCTGTTCTACAGAGTGAGTGAGTGGAGTTTGTGTGTTCTATTCCTGTTCTACAGAGAGAGTGAGTGGAGTTTGTGTGTTCTAGCCCTGTTCCACAGAGTGAGTGGAGTTTGTGTGTTCTAGCCCTGTTCTACAGAGTGAGTGAGTGGAGTTTGTGTGTTCTACTCCTGTTCTACAGAGTGAGTGGAGTTTGTGTGGTCTACTCCTGTTCTACAGAGTGAGTGAGTGGAGTTTGTGTGTTCTACCCCTGTTCTACAGAGTGAGTGGAGTTTGTGTGGTCTACTCCTGTTCTACAGAGTGAGTGGCGTTTGTGTGGTCTATCCCTGTTCTACAGAGTGAGTGAGTGGAGTTTGTGTGTTCTAACCCTGTTCTACAGAGTGAGTGAGTGGAGTTTGTGTGTTCTAGCCGTGTTCTACTGAGTGAGTGAGTGGAGTTTGTGTGTTCTAGCCCTGTTCTACAGAGTGAGTGGAATTTGTGTGTTCTAGCCCTGTGCTACAGAGTGAGTGGGTGGAGTTTGTGTGTTCTACTCCTGTTCTACAGAGTGAGTGGAGTTTGTGTGTTCTAGCCCTGTTATACAGAGTGAGTGAGTGGAGTTTATGTGTTCTAGCCCTGTTCTACAGAGTGAGTGAGCGGAGTTTGTGTGTTCTAGCCCTGTTCTACAGAGTGAGTGGAGTTTGTGTGTTCTACTCCTGTTCTACAGTGTGAGTGGAGTTTGTGTGTTCTACTCCTGTTCTACAGAGGGAGTCAGCGGAGTTTGTGTGTTCTACCCCTGTTCTACAGAGTGAGTGAGTGGAGTTTGTGTGTTCTACTCCTGTTCTACAGAGTTAGTGGAGTTTGTGTGTTCTACCCCTGTTCTACAGAGGGAGTCAGCGGAGTTTGTGTGTTCTACTCCTGTTCTACAGAGTGAGTGGAGTTTGTGTGTTCTATGCCTGTTCTACAGAGAGAGTGAGTGGAGTTTGTGTGTTCTAGCTCTGTTCTACAGAGTGAGTGGAGTTTGTGTGTTCTACTCCTGTTCTGCAGAGTGAGTGGAGTTTGTGTGTTCTAGCCCTGTTCTACAGAGTGAGTGAGTGGAGTTTGTGTGTTCTACTCCTGTTCTACAGAGTGAGTGGAGTTTGTGTGTTCTACTCCTGTTCTACAGTGAGTGAGTGGAGTTTGTGTGTTCTACTCCTGTTCTACAGAGTGAGTGAGTGGAGTTTGTGTGTTCTACCCCTGTTCTACAGAGTGAGTGGAGTTTGTGTGTTCTACTCCTGTTCTACAGAGTGAGTGGAGTTTGTGTATTCTAGCCCTGTTCTACAGTGAGTGAGTTGGGTTTTTGTGTTCTAGCCCTGCTCTACAGAGTGAGTGAGTGGAGTTTGTGTGTTCTAGCCCTGTTCTGCAGAGTGAGTGGAGTTTGTGTGTTCTACTGCTGTTCTACAGAGTTAGTGACTGGAGTTTGTGTGTTCTAACCCCGTTCTACAGAGTGAGTGGAGTTTGTGTGTTCTACCCCTGTTCTACAGAGTGAGTGAGTGGAGTTTGTGTGTTCTACCCCTGTTCTACAGAGTGAGTGGAGTTTGTGTGGTCTACTCCTGTTCTACAGAGTGAGTGGCGTTTGTGTGGTCTATCCCTGTTCTACAGAGTGAGTGAGTGGAGTTTGTGTGTTCTAACCCTGTTCTAGAGAGTGAGTGAGTGGAGTTTGTGTGTTCTAGCCCTGTTCTACAGAGTGAGTGAGTGGAGTTTGTGTGTTCTAGCCCAGTTCTACAGAGTGAGTGGAATTTGTGTGTTCTAGCCCTGTGCTACAGAGTGAGTGGGTGGAGTTTGTGTGTTCTACTCCTGTTCTACAGAGTGAGTGGAGTTTGTGTGTTCTAGCCCTGTTATACAGAGTGAGTGAGTGGAGTTTATGTGTTCTAGCCCTGTTCTACAGAGTGAGTGAGTGGAGTTTGTGTGTACTAGTCCTGTTCTACAGAGTGACGAAGTGGAGTTTGTGTGTTCTACTCCTGTTCTACAGAGTGAGTGAGTGGAGTTTGTGTGTTCTACTCCTGTTCTACAGACTGAGTGGAGTTTGTGTGTTCAAGCCCTGTTCTAAAGAGTGAGTGAGCGGAGTTTGTGTGGTCTACTCCTGTTCTACCGTGTGAGTGGAGTTTGTGTGTTCTAGTCCTGTTCTAAAGAGTGAGTGAGCGGAGTTTGTGTGGTCTACTCCTGTTCTACAGTGTCAGTGGAGTTTGTGTGTTCTAGCCCTGTTCTACAGAGTGAGTGAGTGGAGTTTGTGTGTTCTAGCCCTGTTCTACAGAGTGAGTGAGTGGAGTTTGTGTGTTCTAGCCTTGTCTACAGAGTGAGTGGAGTTTGTGTGTTCTACCCCTGTTCTACAGAGTGAGTGAGTAGAGTTTGTGTGTTTTAGCCATGTTCTACAGAGTGAGTGAGTGGAGTTTGTGTGTTCTACTCCTGTTCTACAGAGTGAGTGAGTGGAGTTTGTGTGTTTTAGCCCTGTTCTACAGAGTGAGTGAGTGGAGTTTGTGTGCTCTAGCCCTGTTCTACAGAGTGAGTGAGTGGAGTTTGTGTGTTCTATTCCTGTTCTACAGAGAGAGTGAGTGGAGTTTGTGTGTTCTAGCCCTGTTCCACAGAGTGAGTGGAGTTTGTGTGTTCTAGCCCTGTTCTACAGAGTGAGTGAGTGGAGTTTGTGTGTTCTACTCCTGTTCTACAGAGTGAGTGAGTGGAGTTTGTGTGTTCTAGCCCTGGTCTACAGAGTGAGTGAGTGGAGTTTGTGTGTTCTACTCCTGTTCTACAGAGTGAGTGAGTGGAGTTTGTGTGTTTTAGCCCTGTTCTACAGAGTGAGTGAGTGGAGTTTGTGTGTTCTAGCCCTGTTCTACAGAGTGAGTGAGTGGAGTTTGTGTGTTCTACTCCTGTTCTACAGAGTGAGTGAGTGGAGTTTGTGTGTTCTAGCCCTGGTCTACAGAGTGAGTGGAGTTTGTGTGTTCTACTCCTGTTCTACAGACTGAGTGGAGTTTGTGTGTTCAAGCCCTGTTCTAAAGAGTGAGTGAGCGGAGTTTGTGTGTTCTAGCCCTGTTCTACAGAGTGAGTGGAGTTTGTGTGTTCTAGCCCTGTTCTACAGAGTGAGTGAGTGGAGTTTGTGTGTTCTAGCCCTGTTCTACAGAGTGAGTTAGTGGAGTTTGTGTGTTCTACTCCTGTTCTACAGAGTGAATGGAGTTTGTGTGTTCTACTCCTGTTCTACAGAGTGAGTGGAGTTTGTGTGTTCTAGCCCTGTTCTACAGTGAGTGAGTTGGGTTTGTGTGTTCTAGCCCTGTTCTACAGAGTGAGTTAGTGGAGTTTGTGTGTTCTAGCCCTGTTCTACAGAGTGAGTGAGTGGAGTTTGTGTGTTCTAGCCCTCTTCTACAGAGTGAGTGAGTGGAGTTTGTGTGTTCTACCCCTGTTCTACAGAGGGAGTGAGTGGAGTTTGTGTGTTCTATCCCTGTTCTACAGAGTGAGTGGAGTTTGTGTGGTCTACTCCTGTTCTACAGAGTGAGTGAGTGGAGTTTGTGTGTTCTACCCCTGTTCTACAGAGTGAGTGGAGTTTGTGTGGTCTACTCCTGTTCTACAGAGTGAGTGGCGTTTGTGTGGTCTATCCCTGTTCTACAGAGTGAGTGAGTGGAGTTTGTGTGTTCTAGCCGTGTTCTACTGAGTGAGTGAGTGGAGTTTGTGTGTTCTAGCCCTGTTCTACAGAGTGAGTGGAATTTGTGTGTTCTAGCCCTGTGCTACAGAGTGAGTGGGTGGAGTTTGTGTGTTCTACTCCTGTTCTACAGAGTGAGTGGAGTTTGTGTGTTCTAGCCCTGTTATACAGAGTGAGTGAGTGGAGTTTGTGTGTTCTACTCCTGTTCTACAGTGTGAGTGGAGTTTGTGTGTTCTACCCCTGTTCTACAGAGGGAGTCAGCGGAGTTTGTGTGTTCTACTCCTGTTCTACAGAGTTAGTGGAGTTTGTGTGTTCTACTCCTGTTCTACAGAGTGAGTGGAGTTTGTGTGTTCTATGCCTGTTCTACAGAGAGAGTGAGTGGAGTTTGTGTGTTTTAGCCCTGTTCTACAGAGTGAGTGGAGTTTGTGTGTTCTACTCCTGTTCTGCAGAGTGAGTGGAGTTTGTGTATTCTAGCCCTGTTCTACAGTGAGTGAGTTGGGTTTTTGTGTTCTAGCCCTGCTCTACAGAGTGAGTGAGTGGAGTTTGTGTGTTCTAGCCCTGTTCTGCAGAGTGAGTGGAGTTTGTGTGTTCTACTGCTGTTCTACAGAGTTAGTGACTGGAGTTTGTGTGTTCTAACCCCGTTCTACAGAGTGAGTGGAGTTTGTGTGTTCTACCCCTGTTCTACAGAGTGAGTGAGTGGAGTTTGTGTGTTCTACTGCTGTTCTACAGAGTGAGTGAGTGGAGTTTGTGTGTTCTACCCCTGTTCTACAGAGTGAGTGGAGTTTGTGTGGTCTACTCCTGTTTTACAGAGTGAGTGGCGTTTGTGTGGTCTATCCCTGTTCTACAGAGTGAGTGAGTGGAGTTTGTGTGTTCTAACCCTGTTCTAGAGAGTGAGTGAGTGGAGTTTGTATGTTCTAGCCCTGTTCTACAGAGTGAGTGAGTGGAGTTTGTGTGTTCTAGCCCAGTTCTACAGAGTGAGTGGAATTTGTGTGTTCTAGCCCTGTGCTACAGAGTGAGTGGGTGGAGTTTGTGTGTTCTACTCCTGTTCTACAGAGTGAGTGGAGTTTGTGTGTTCTAGCCCTGTTATACAGAGTGAGTGAGTGGAGTTTATGTGTTCTAGCCCTGTTCTACAGAGTGAGTGAGTGGAGTTTGTGTGTACTAGTCCTGTTCTACAGAGTGACGAAGTGGAGTTTGTGTGTTCTAGCCCTGTTCTACAGAGTGAGTGAGTGAAGTTTGTGTGTTCTACTCCTGTTCTGCAGAGTGAGTGAGTGAAGTTTGTGTGTTCTACTCCTGTTCTACAGAGTGAGTGGGGTTTGTTTGTTCTAGCCCTGTTGTAAAGAGTGAGTGGAGTTTGTGTGGTCTACTCCTGTTCTACAGTGTGAGTGGAGTTTGTGTGTTCTACCCCTGTTCTACAGAGGGAGTCAGCGGAGTTTGTGTGGTCTACTCCTGTTCTACAGAGTTAGTGGAGTTTGTGTGTTCTAGCCCTGTTCTACAGAGAGAGTGAGTGGGGTTTGTGTGTTCTATCCCTGTTCTACAGTGAGAGTGAGTGGAGTTTGCGTGTTGTACCCCTGTTCTACAGAGAGAGTGAGTGGAATTTGTGTGTTCTATCCCTGTTCTACAGAGTGAGTGAGTGGAGTTTGTGTGTTCTACTCCTGTTCTACAGAGTGAGTGAGTGGAGTTTGTGTGTTCTAGCCCTGTTCTACAGAGTGAGTGGAGTTTGTGTGTTCTAGCCCTGTTCTACAGAGTGAGTGAGTGGAGATTGTGTGTTCCACCCCTGTTCTACAGAGTGAGTGGAATTTGTGTGTTCTAGCCCTGTGCTACAGAGTGAGTGGGTGGAGTTTGTGTGTTCTACTCCTGTTCTACAGAGTGAGTGGAGTTTGTGTGTTCTAGCCCTGTTACACAGAGTGAGTGAGTGGAGTTTATGTGTTCTAGCCCTGTTCTACAGAGTGAGTGAGTGGAGTTTGTGTGTACTAGCCCTGTTCTACAGAGTGACGAAGTGGAGTTTGTGTGTTCTAGCCCTGTTCTACAGAGTGAGTGAGTGAAGTTTGTGTGTTCTACTCCTGTTCTGCAGAGTGAGTGAGTGAAGTTTGTGTGTTCTACTCCTGTTATACAAAGTGAGTTAGTGGAGTTTGTGTGTTCTACTCCTGTTCTACAAAGTGAGTGAGTGGAGTTTGTGTGTTCTACCCCTGTTCTACAGAGTGAGTGAGTGGAGTTTGTGTGTTCTACTTCTGTTCTACAGAGTGAGTGAGTGGAGTTTGTGTGTTCTAGCCCTGTTCTACAGAGTGAGTGAGTGGAGTTTGTGTGTTCTAGCCCTGTTCTACAGAGTGAGTGGAGTTTGTGTGTTCTACCACTGTTCTACAGAGGGAGTCAGCGGAGTTTGTGTGTTCTACTCCTGTTCTACAGAGTTAGTGGAGTTTGTGTGTTCTAGCCCTGTTCTACAGAGATAGTGAGTGGAGTTTGTGTGTTCTACTCCTGTTCTGCAGAGTGAGTGGAGTTTGTGTGTTCTACTCCTGTTCTACAGAGTGAGTGACTGGAGTTTGTGTGTTCTAACCCCGTTCTACAGAGTGAGTGGAGTTTGTGTGTTCTACTCCTGTTCTACAGAGTGAGTGAGTGGAGTTTGTGTGTTCTACCCCTGTTCTACAGAGTGAGTGAGTGGAGTTTGTGTGTTCTAGCCCTGTTCTACAGAGTGAGTGAGTGGAGTTTGTGTGTTCTAGCCCTGTTCTACAGAGTGAGTGGAGTTTGTGTGTTCTAGCCCTGTTCTACAGAGTGAGTGGAGTTTGTGTGTTCTACTCCTGTTCTACAGAGTGAGTGGAGTTTGTGTGTTCTAACCCTGTTCTACAGAGCGAGTCAGCGGAGTTTGTGTGGTCTACTCCTGTTCTACAGAGTTAGTGGAGTTTGTGTGTTCTAGCCCTGTTCTACAGAGAGAGTGAGTGGGGTTTGTGTGTTCTATCCCTGTTCTACAGTGAGAGTGAGTGGAGTTTGCGTGTTGTACCCCTGTTCTACAGAGAGAGTGAGTGGAGTTTGGGTGTTCTATCCCTGTTCTACAGAGTGAGTGAGTGGAGTTTGTGTGTTCTAGCCCTGTTCCACAGAGTGAGTGGAGTTTGTGTGTTCTACTCCTGTTCTACAGAGTGAGTGGAGTTTGTGTGTTCTAGCCCTGTTCTACAGAGTGAGTGGAGTTTGTGTGTTCTAGCCCTGTTCTACAGAGTGAGTGGAGTTTGTGTGTTCTACTCCTGTTCTACAGAGGGAGTCAGCGGAGTTTGTGTGGTCTACTCCTGTTCTACAGAGTTAGTGGAGTTTGTGTGTTCTAGCCCTGTTCTACAGAGAGAGTGAGTTGAGTTTGTGTGTTCTATCCCTGTTCTACAGTGAGAGTGAGTGGAGTTTGCGTGTTCTACCCCTGTTCTACAGAGAGAGTGAGTGGAGTTTGTGTCTTCTATCCCTGTTCTACAGAGTGAGTGAGTGGAGTTTGTGTGTTCTACTCCTGTTCTACCGAGTGAGTGGAGTTTGTGTGTTCTACCCCTGTTCTACAGAGTGATTGGAGTGTGTGTGTGTTCTACTCCTGTTCTACAGAGTGAGTTAGTGGAGTTTGTGTGTTCTAGCCCTGTTCTACAGAGTGAGTGATTGGAGTTTGTGTGTTCTACTCCTGTTCTACAGAGTGAGTGAAGTTTGTGTGTTCTAGCCCTGTTCTATAGAGTGAGTGAGTGCAGTTTGTGTGTTCTAGCCCTGTTCTACAGAGTGAGTGGAGTTTGTGTGTTCTATTCCTGTTCTACAGAGTGAGTGAGTGGAGTTTGTGTGTTCTAGCCCTGTTCCACAGAGTGAGTGGAGTTTGTGTGTTCTAGCCCTGTTCTACAGAGTGAGTGAGTGGAGTTTGTGTGGTCAACCCCTGTTCTACAGAGTGAGTGAGTGGAGTTTGTGTGGTCTACCCCTGTTCTACAGAGTGAGTGAGTGGTGTTTGTGTGTTCTACTCCTGTTCTACAGAGTGAGTGGAGTTTGTGTGTTCCACTCCTGTTCTACAGAGTGAGTGAGTGGAGTTTGTGTGTTCTACTCCTGTTCTACAGAGTGAGTGAGTGGAGTTTGTGTGTTCTAGCCCTGTTCTACAGAGTTAGTGGAGTTTGTGTGTTCTACTCCTGTTCTACAGAGTGAGTGAGTGGAGTTTGTGTGTTCTAGCCCTGTTCTACAGAGTTGGTGGAGTTTGTGTGTTCTACCCCTGTTCTACAGAGTGAGTAATTGGAGTTTGTGTGTTCTACTCCTGTTCTACAGAGTGAGTGAGTGGAGTTTGTGTGTACTAGCCTGTTCTACAGAGTGAGTGGAGTTTGTGTGTTCTAGCCCTGTTCTACAGAGTTGGTGGAGTTTGTGTGTTCTACCCCTGTTCTACAGAGTAAGTGAGTGGAGTTTGTGTGTTCTAGCCCTGTTCTACAGAGTGAGTGAGTGGAGTTTGTGTTACTGCTGTTGCTATACTGATGCACAGTTCAATTACCACTGCTGCTACTGTTGATATAAGTGGTTAGTTGTGGCTTCTGTTATTATAATATAGATTTTGGGGGGGGACCCATCCCCACCAATATTAAAACATGCTCAAAATGTCCCCTCCCCCAATATATTGCTATAAAATATTTGATTGATTATATGATTTTGGTTATGATTGTGCTTTCTTAATCCCTAATCTCTGCCATTACTTACATTCAAACAAGAAAATGTATAATGTCTAACACCATTAGACATTATTGTAAAAAAAAATACGTGAAAAGTCTATCCTGTGTGTTAGTGAATTCTTTTTAAAAATTTTAGGCAGGAAATGAGATTTAAAGTTTAGATTTGTTTTTCTGGGGGGGGGGGGGGGGGGGGGGGGCGGGGGGGACGGGGGACGACGACCCCCAGACACCCTGGAAGATTTGATCCCCCCAAATGTTCACTCTTGCTATGGCCTTGCTATTGTTGTTGTTGTTGATGTTCTTGATGTTGTTGTTATTGTTGTTGTTGTTGATGTTGTTGATGTTGTTGTTGTTGTTGATGTTGTTGATGCCACTGTTACTATTCTTGTTGTTGTTGATGTTGTTGTTGTTGATGCCACTGTTACTATTGTTGATGTTGTTGTTGTTGATGCCACTGTTACTATTGTTGTTGTTGTTGATGTTGTTGTTGTTGATGTTGTTGATGTTGTTGTTGTTGATGTTGTTGATGTTGTTGATGCCACTGTTACTATTGTTGTTGTTGATGTTGTTGTTGTTGATGTTGTTGATGTTGTTGATGCCACTGTTACTATTGTTGTTGTTGATGTTGTTGTTGTTAATGTTGTTGTTGTTGTTGATGTTGTTGATGCCACTGTTACTATTGTTGTTGTTGTTGATGTTGTTGTTGTTGTTGATGTTGTTGATGTTGTTGTTGTTGATGTTGTTGATGCCACTGTTACTATTGTTGTTGTTGTTGATGATGTTGTTGTTGTTGTTGATGACACTGTTACTATTGTTGTTGTTGTTGTTGATGCCACTGTTACTATTGTTGATGTTGTTGATGTTGTTGTTGTTGATGCCACTGTTACTATTGTTGTTGTTGTTGATGATGTTGTTGTTGTTGTTGATGCCACTGTTACTATTGTTGTTGATGTTGTTGTTGTTGATGCCACTGTTACTATTGTTGTTGTTGTTGATGACACTGTTACTATTGTTGTTGTTGTTGATGTTGTTGTTGTTGATGCCACTGTTACTATTGTTGTTGTTGTTGATGACACTGTTACTATTGTTGTTGTTGATGTTGTTGTTGTTGTTGATGCCACTGTTACTATTGTTGTTGTTGTTGATGCCACTGTTACTATTGTTGTTGTTGATGACACTGTTACTATTGTTGTTGTTGTTGATGTTGTTGATGATGATGATACCACTGCTGCTGCTACTGTTTGTTGTTGATGACGACATCACTGTTACGTCATTAAGCAACCGATGCTGCGACGTCATATTAGCAGCTCACAACACAAAGACAAAGGTCCCCCGTGTAGCCTCTAACAGGCTGTAGCGGCAAGTGCTGTTAGTAGCGAGTAGCAGCGCCTGTGAAGGCTACCGGCACTGTGGCACACGAGGGGGTGGGTGGCCAGCACCACCCCCGGCCGCCTTTGTCTCTCCACCAGTGGCGATGTTCACTACGCTTCACCGCTACACCAAGTATTCATTTGAGTGGACCTTGGGGAGGCTCAGGACCGGTTCAGATTTTCGTCATCAGCGATTCCCACTTCATCTCTCTGTGTCTCTCTCTGTGTGTCTCTCTGTGTGTCTCTGTGTCTCTATCACGATCTCCTCTGTCTCTCTCTGTGTGTCTCTGTCTCTATCTCTGTGTCTCTCTGTCTCTCTCTGTATCTTCTCTGTCTCTCTGTCTCAGCGGGCAGCAGAATGTCTCTCTCTTTCTCTCTGTCTATCTGTGTCTCTCTCTTTCTGTGTCTCTCTGTGTCTCTCTGTATCTCATCTGTCTCTCTCTGTCTCTCTCTGTGTCTCTCCGTGTCTCTCTCTGTGTCTCTCTGTGTCTTTCTCTCTCTGTCTCTCTGTGTCTCTGTATCTCTCTGTGTCTCTCTCTGTCTCTGTGTCTCTGTGTGTTTCTCTGTGTGTCTCTCTCTGTGTCTCTCTCTCTCTGTGTCTCTCTCTGTGTCTCTCTGTGTCTCTCTGTGTCTCTGTGTGTCTCTGCGTGTCTCTCTGTGTCTCTGTGTGTCTCTCTGTGTCTCTGTGTGTCTCTCTGTCTCTGTGTCTCTGTGTCTCTCTGTGTCTCTGTGTGTCTCTGTGTCTCTGTGTATCTCTGTGTCTCTGTGTATCTCTGTGTCTCTGTGTCTCTGTGTGTCTCTCTGTGTCTCTGTGTCTCTCTGTGTCTCTGTGTGTCTCTCTGTGTCTTTGTGTGTCTCTCTCTGTGTCTCTGTGTGTCTCTCTGTGTCTCTCTCTGTGCCTCTGTGTGTCTCTCTGTGTCTCTCTGTGTCTCTCTGTGTTTCTCTGTGTCTCTCTGTGTCTCTGTGTGTCTCTGTGTGTCTCTGTGTCTCTGTGTGTCTCCCTGTGTCTCTCTGTGTGTCTCTGTGTGTCTCTGTGTCTCTGTGTGTCTCTGTGTCTCTGTGTGTCTCTGTGTGTCTCTCTCTCTGTCTCTGTGTGTCTCTGTGTGTCTCTCTCTGTCTCTGTGTGTCTCTGTGTGTCTCTGTGTCTCTGTGTGTCTCTCTCTGTCTCTGTGTGTCTCTGTGTGTCTCTCTCTGTCTCTCTGTGTCTCTGTGTGTCTCTCTGTGTCTCTGTGTGTCTCTGTCTCTGTGTGTCTCTCTGTGTCTCTGTGTCTCTGTGTCTCTCTGTGTCTCTCTGTGTCTCTGTGTGTCTCTGTGTGTCTCTCTGTGTCTCTGTGTGTCTCTCTGTGTCTCTGTGTCTCTCTGTGTCTCTGTGTGTCTCTGTGTCTCTGTGTGTCTCTGTGTCTCTCTGTGTCTCTGTGTGTCTCTGTGTGTCTCCCTGTGTCTCTATGTGTCTCTCTGTGTCTCTGTGTCTCTCTGTGTGTCTCTCTGTGTGTCTCTCTGTGTGTCTCTCTCTGTGTCTCTGTGTGTCTCTTTGTGTCTCTGTGTCTCTCTGTGTCTCTCTGTGTGTCTCTTTGTGTCTCTGTGTCTCTCTCTGTCTCTGTGTGTCTCTGTGTGTCTCTGTGTGTCTCTCTGTGTCTCTGTGTGTCTCTGTGTCTCTGTGTGTCTCTCTGTGTGTCTCTGTGTGTCTCTGTGTGTATCTGTGTCTCTGTGTCTCTGTGTCTCTCTGTGTCTCTGTGTCTCTCTGTGTGTCTGTGTGTCTCTCTGTCTCTGTGTCTCTGTGTGTCTCTCTGTGTCTCTGTGTCTCTCTGTGTCTCTGTGTCTCTTTGTGTCTCTCTGTGTCTCTGTGTGTCTCTGTGTCTCTGTGTCTCTGTGTGTGTCTGTGTGTCTCTCTGTCTCTGTGTCTCTGTGTGTCTCTCTGTGTCTCTGTGTCTCTCTGTGTCTCTGTGTCTCTGTGTGTCTCTGTGTGTCTCTCTCTCTGTCTCTGTGTGTCTCTGTGTGTCTCTCTCTGTCTCTGTGTGTCTCTGTGTGTCTCTGTGTCTCTGTGTGTCTCTCTCTGTCTCTGTGTGTCTCTGTGTGTCTCTCTCTGTCTCTCTGTGTCTCTGTGTGTCTCTCTGTGTCTCTGTGTGTCTCTGTCTCTGTGTGTCTCTCTGTGTCTCTGTGTCTCTGTGTCTCTCTGTGTCTCTCTGTGTCTCTGTGTGTCTCTGTGTGTCTCTCTGTGTCTCTGTGTGTCTCTCTGTGTCTCTGTGTCTCTCTGTGTCTCTGTGTGTCTCTGTGTCTCTGTGTGTCTCTGTGTCTCTCTGTGTCTCTGTGTGTCTCTGTGTGTCTCCCTGTGTCTCTATGTGTCTCTCTGTGTCTCTGTGTCTCTCTGTGTGTCTCTCTGTGTCTCTCTGTGTGTCTCTCTGTGTGTCTCTCTCTGTGTCTCTGTGTGTCTCTTTGTGTCTCTGTGTCTCTCTGTGTCTCTCTGTGTGTCTCTTTGTGTCTCTGTGTCTCTCTCTGTCTCTGTGTGTCTCTGTGTGTCTCTGTGTGTCTCTCTGTGTCTCTGTGTGTCTCTGTGTCTCTGTGTGTCTCTCTGTGTGTCTCTGTGTGTCTCTGTGTGTATCTGTGTCTCTGTGTCTCTGTGTCTCTCTGTGTCTCTGTGTCTCTCTGTGTGTCTGTGTGTCTCTCTGTCTCTGTGTCTCTGTGTGTCTCTCTGTGTCTCTGTGTCTCTCTGTGTCTCTGTGTCTCTTTGTGTCTCTCTGTGTCTCTGTGTGTCTCTGTGTCTCTGTGTCTCTGTGTCTCTCTGTGTGTCTGTGTGTCTCTCTGTCTCTGTGTCTCTGTGTGTCTCTCTGTGTCTCTGTGTCTCTCTGTGTCTCTGTGTCTCTCTGTGTCTCTGTGTCTCTGTGTCTCTGTGTCTCTCTGTGTGTCTGTGTGTCTCTTTGTCTCTGTGTCTCTGTGTGTCTCTCTGTGTCTCTGTGTCTCTCTGTGTCTCTGTGTCTCTCTGTGTCTCTGTGTCTCTCTGTGTCTCTCTGTGTCTTTGTGTGTCTTTGTGTCTCCCTGTGTCTCCACGAGCAGCTGGGTGATGCTGATGTCCCACCCTGTGTCTCTGTGTGTCTCTGTGTCTCTCTGTGTCTCTGTCTGTGTCTCTGTGTGTCTCTTTGTGTGTCTCTGTGTCTCTGTGTGTCTCTGTGTCTCTGTGTGTCTCTCTGTGTCTCTGTGTGTCTCTCTGTGTCTCTCTGTGTATCTCTCTGTCTCTGTGTGTCTCTGTGTGTCTCTGTGTATATCTGTGTCTCTGTGTATCTCTGCATCTCTGTGTGTCTCCCTGTGTCTCTGTGTCTCTGTGTGTCTCTCTGTGTCTCTGTGTGTCTCTGTGTCTCTGTGTGTCTCTGTGTCTCTCTGTGTCTCTCTGTGTCTCTGTGTGTCTCTCTGTGTCTCTGTGTGTCTCTCTGTGTATCTGTGTCTCTCTGTGTCTCTGTGTGTCTCTGTGTCTCTGTGTGTCTCTGTGTCTCTCTGTGTCTCTGTGTGTCTCTGTGTCTCTCTGTGTGTCTCTCTGTGTCTCTGTGTGTCTCTGTGTCTCTCTGTGTCTCTGTGTGTCTCTGTGTGTCTCTCTGTGTCTCTGTGTGTCTCTCTGTGTATCTGTGTCTCTCTGTGTCTCTGTGTGTCTCTGTGTCTCTGTGTGTCTCTGTGTCTCTCTGTGTCTCTCTGTGTCTCTGTGTCTCTCTGTGTGTCTCTCTGTGTCTCTCTGTGTGTCTCTCTGTGTGTCTCTCTGTGTGTCTCTGTGTGTCTCTTTGTGTCTCTGTGTCTCTCTGTGTCTCTCTGTGTGTTTCTTTGTGTCTCTGTGTCTCTCTCTGTCTCTGTGTGTCTCTGTGTGTCTCTGTGTGTCTCTGTGTCTCTGTGTGTCTCTGTGTCTCTCTGTGTCTCTGTGTCTCTCTGTGTGTCTGTGTGTCTCTCTGTCTCTGTGTCTCTCTGTGTCTCTGTCTGTGTCTCTGTGCGTCTCTCTGTGTGTCTCTGTGTCTCTGTGTGTCTCTGTGTCTCTGTGTCTCTGTGTGTCTCTCTGTGTCTCTGTGTGTCTCTCTGTGTCTCTCTGTGTATCTCTCTGTCTCTGTGTGTCTCTGTGTGTCTCTCTGTGTCTCTGTGTATATCTGTGTCTCTGTGTATCTCTGCATCTCTGTGTGTCTCCCTGTGTCTCTGTGTCTCTCTGTGTCTCTGTGTCTCTCTCTCTGTCTCTGTGTGTCTCTGTGTGTCTCTGTGTGTCTCTCTGTGTCTCTGTGTGTCTTTGTGTGTCTCTGTGTCTCTGTGTCTCTCTGTGTCTCTGTGTCTCTCTGTGTCTCTGTGTGTCTCTGTGTCTCTCTGTGTGTATCTGTGTCTCTGTGTGTCTCTGTGTGTCTCTCTGTCTCCGCGAACAGCTGGGTGATGCTGATGTCCCACCCTGTGTCTCTCTGTGTCTCTGTGTCTCCCTGTGTCTCTGTGTCTCTGTGTGTCTCTGTGTGTCTCCCTGTGTCTCTCTGTGTCTCTGTGTGTCTCTGTGTCTCTGTGTGTCTCTCTGTGTCTCTCTGTGTGCGAGCAGCTGGGTGATGCTGATGTCCCACCTTGTGTCTCTCTGTGTCTCTGTGTCTCTGTGTGTCTCTGTGTCTCTCTGTGTCTCTGTGTCTCTGTGTGTCTCTGTGTCTCCACGAGCAGCTGGGTGATGCTGATGTCCCACCCTGTGTCTCTCTGTCTCTCTGTCTCTGTCTCTCTCTGTGTCTCTCTGTCTCTCTGTGTATATCTGTGTCTCTCTGTGTCTCTCTGTGTCTCTCTGTGTCTCTCTGTGTGTCTCTGTGTCTCTGTGTGTCTCCGCGAGCACCTGGGTGATGCTGATGTCCCACCCTGTGTCTCTGTGTCTCTCTCTGTGTGTCTCTGTGTGTCTCTGTGTCTCTCTGTGTCTCTGTGTGTCTCTGTGTGTCTCTGTGTCTC
>NC_133740.1:6450150-6452650 GCF_048934315.1 Petromyzon marinus | reverse complement strand
ACCATATGGAGATTCCCCCGGTACAGCTATTGAAGGCTTCACGAACTATGTGGTCAAAATAGATGTTAAATAATGTGGGAGCCAGAGGACATCCCTGTCGCACCCCAAGGTGTACAGGGAATGGCTCTGACTCCCGGCCACGTAGTTTTACCCAGGCCCGCTCACCATCATGAAGGTCCTTAATGATCGTGAGCAGAGGGTCAGGTACTCCAAAGCACGAAGAACGACCCAGAGCCCAGGCCTACTGATGGTATCATAGGCCTTGACCAGGTCAATAAAGCAGAGATGTAGGTCTTGTTGGAATTCCCTACACCTCTGCTGTAGCAGACGGACAGAAAATATGGCATCTGTGCAGGACCGCCCTTTCCTGAAACCGCATTGGGGCTCCGCAAGCCTCTCCTCAGCGTGCCTGGCAAGGCGATGTTGAATAATCCTTGCCAGGACCTTTCCCGGCACACTGAGGACTGAGATGCGCCTTTAGTTGTTACAGTCTGTGCGGTCCCTCTTCTTAAAGAGGGGGACCACTAGGGCATCCTTCCAATCCTGCAGAACCCGTCCAGTGGTCCATACTGTTGTTATGAGGTCATATAGGGCAGTCTGTGCACAAACGCCACCCTCCCTCAGCATTTCGCTTGGGAGATCATCTCTGCCCGCTGCCTTTCCTGGTCTCAGACTCCGGATCGCCTTCAGTACTTCCTCAACAGATGGTTGAGGGGTTTCCCCTCCCCCAGGACCTCACAGAAATGCTCAGCAAAGCTGCAAACCTGTTCCTGGGGGTCGGAGATTGGAACACCGTTTTTTCCCCCTAATGATGGTAATAGGTGTGGCGCTGCAGGTTACTTTTTTCATGGAGTTAAATAGAGATTTGTGATCGCGGGCCACTGAGGCAGACTCCATCTCCTCAGCAACCAGCGACAACCACCCATCCTTGCAGTGCCTCATGGCTGTCCGAACCTCCGAGCGAAGGCTGCATTAAGCCGCTTCATTCTCTGACGTGGGATTCTGTAGCCGATGACAGTGGGCCTGTCGCTTTTTCTCAACCATCCTGAACAACTCCTCTGTCAGCCAGGGTCTGTGGGGAGGTCTGGACCACGTACCCAAAGCAACCATTGCAGCTGTATGAGTCACAGTCCTAAACCTCGCCCATTTACCCTCGACATCAGGAGGAGTGGGGGACGATGCCAACCACAGCTGCAAGCGATGATGAAATTCTTGCTTGCAACTTTCATGAGATAACTGAGACCAGGCCACTTTAGTTTGGAATGGTGTCCTGGGTGTATACCCATCACCGGAGTGGAAGAATGGCAGGCGCATCTTACAAATGACTAGTCAATGGTCAGAGGGCAGATCAGCTCCACGGTAGGTCCTGGTGTCAACGACATGGGCTCGCATCCGCTGGTCCGTCACTATGTAGTCCATCAGATGTTCTTCCTTGTACCCGGCATGCATCCATGATGTTGTGTGGATGCGCTGATGCTGGAACGGCGTGTTGGTAATTACAAGCCCATGGGCTGCACAAAAATCTAGCAGCCTCCTACCGTTGTTATTAAGCTGATCTGGCCCATGCCCTCCAATCACTCCAGACCAGGTGCCAGCATCATGACCAACTCGGGCATTGAATTCTCCCAACAAGATGACTATCCCGTGGGGCCACTTTAGCCAGCACCTGTGACAGGAGGTCATAGAAGGCATCTGACTCATCGGCTTTGCCTGCATCCCTCCACGGATGTTCGTCTTCGGTGGGGGCATAAGTAACCACGACCACCATTCCTCGCCTCCAGTTGATGGGACGGCGAGCCCAAAGTAGCCTGGGGCTTACAGCTTCCCACACCTCACCGCCACGCTCCCACGCACCCTTCATTTTTTTGTTCAAAAGAAGAGCCACACCCTGTTGTTTGGCAGTCTGCTGCCCCGAGTAGAGGACTGTCCACCCCTCATGGTGGCAGGAGCCAGAACCGGTCCTCCGGACCTCCTGAATGCCACAGAGATCCAGGCGGTACCGGTCCAGCTCCCGACAGAGGAGTTGGCAGCCTCTCCTCCGCAGTGAGCGTTCGAACATTACACGTGCCCACACGAAGTGGCTTTTCGTTGTTTCTGGAGGAGCCCCGAGGGTAGAGATTCAATCTCCTGGCTCCGCCAATTGGGGTTTGGCCAGGAGACGTCATAGACGCCTGGCCCCCCGGGGCCTCCGGCACAAGCTTTTTAGTTATATATTTTAGACGTGGTTTAGTGGTAATTAATTGAAGGTGGAGGGGTTACCAGCACCTTGCACCAGTCCAGAGCCCCCGTTTAGCCACTGTGGTGGTCACAGACGCCATGAGGGGAGAGGCCAATCGGAATTGGACCTCCCCCCACAGCGCTGTCCACGACAGAGTTGCCCGTCCGGCACCGCGAGGAGGTAGGGGGTTGTTTTTCCGGACTACACACACACTCACGCACACTCACACACACTCACACAGGTGTACACTCACACACCCACTCACACACACTCACACACTCA